>NC_088885.1:96833641-97113641 GCF_037157495.1 Lathamus discolor | reverse complement strand
AAGCTGCAGGGATTGATGGCTATCCACTGTCATATATTAAAAAGGTATTTGAAGTAGAGATGTTTTTAGTGTCGGCATGGGAAATTTAAGTACCTAAGCCATGTTGCATAAGAACAGATTTCATTCCCCTTATAGGCTTTTTCTATTTCAATATTTTTATAACTACTATATGGACTTGTATGACCTTCTGATAAATTTCAGGTAATGATATCTCTGTTTTCCATTAATCAGCTTGGAGTCAAGTGCTGTTTGGCTAATGATTTTGTGTTCAGAAAGATTCCTGAAACACACGCTAAATATACATTGGTGGTAGTACGTTGTATTAAGATAGTGTGTTTGAAATTGTGTGCTCTTAAACATTATGTCAGACACAGACCATGTCATGACAGACACAAAAAATGAAATAGAAGTGAAGCTCTGTTTAGGACTTGTGTTATGTGTGCATTTTGTCCTTGCTTCATTTTCAGTAGCAGAATTCTTAGGAGTGGTATTTTTTCTGTATTAACTGACTGACTGTTAGCTGATTACTGAGTAATAGGTGATAAAGCATTATTACTACTATTAGATTAGAATGAGTATTATGTTGTTTTATAGGAAGTGATACTAGCTGGTATCATTTGGGTTTCTTCAGTGCCCATTTTCTCTCCACAGATATATAATAAAGCTATTGACTTTATAGATTGGATTTTTTTAGTGTTAAAATGGGCTTACTGAGATTGTGGAGCGTGTAGGTTAGACCTAACAGTCTTCCTATATGCTTCAGTAGTCTCCACACCATCTCATGATGCTGGGACTTAAACCTGAGGATGTAAACCCAGGATGGAGGCTGAAGCAGATGATTCTAGGATTCACGATCCCTTCATTTCTTCCTCTACTGCCCATTACAATCTTTCCTCTTGGCCCTTCTCCTGGATGTCAAAGACCTCATGTGACTGGCAGCACTGCTTTGGTTTGGCATGCTGGTAGGGAAATGACAAGAACAGCAGCTGCTTCTAGTTCCTGTGCCTTCCCATTGCCAGATCAGAGAGCCCGTCGTGTGTGCTCTGGGGAGAGAGTAGGAGGATGGGAGAGAAAAGCAGAAACCCAGTGGGTCTGGGTGCTGCAGAATGAGGCTGAGTTATGGAAGGGTGGCATGTGATTAGTGTGAAAAAATTATGATATTGCAGTATTTTGGTATTCAGCATTTATAATTCACCTATGCATTTCCCGGGCTGTTGCAGTCATTGCTGTGCTGAATGCCTGCTTTTCTGCAGGTGGAGCAAATGTGGTACCTGGTAACTCAGCTTCAGTGTGCAAACAGAGTGACTAAGGACTTTCCACATGGAATTATAGCCATTTCTGCCCCCTTCCTCAGCTCTGTATAATACAGCTGCTATGGTGTCCTGGGTTTACCAGGAGCCGTTTTGCTCCTTCTTAGTAACTGGTGCAAGCTCTGTGTTTTGACTTCCAGCCTGGGCAGAGAGCTGATAATACCGATTGTTTTTAATTGTTGCTAAGTAATGTTTATTCTGGCCAAGGACTCTGTGAGTCTCATGCTCTGCTGGGGACGAGGGAGGCCGGGAGGAAGCAGAGACAGGACACCTGACCCAAACTAGCCAAAGAGGTATTCCATACCATAGCACGTCATGCCTGGAGGGGGAACTGGAAGTTACCCGGAAGAGGCAGGCTCTGGCGCTTCGGGGGGGTCGAACTCGTTCGGCGGTGGTATCGTATTCTCTTGTTATTTTCTCTTATCAATATTATCATTTGTGGTAGCAGCAGTGGTTTGTGTTATACCTTAGTTACTGGGCTGTTCTTATCTCAACCCGTGGGAGTTACATTCTCCTGATTTTCCTCCCCATCCCTCCGGGAGTGGGGAGGGTCGGGGGGGGGGGTGAGTGGACGACCTGTGTGGATTGGTTTAAACCACGACAGTTCTTTTTGGCGCCCAACGTGGGGCACGAAGGGTTGAGATAACGACAGATCTGACCAGATTAATAGTCACTCATCACAATGCTGATTTATTGGCTCTCAAAGCTGTTCCTCTGGGTCTCACAGGTTCAGAACTCTGTACATTACATAGAGCCGGTATTTGCTGTGGTAATGTTTTTCAAGTGTGGGGCGTGGGCTAAGGTTATCTCATTGTATTTTTTTATAATGACTTGCAATACAATAGAATCATTGATCATGAAACTGATCGGTCTTATGCTCCCAGTGTGGTCACCACCTTTATACTTTGGGAGGTATATAATACAGGTGCTTAGCAATTTCACATCTTTTTCCTCCTTCTCGGGTGGTCAACCTGCGAAGGAAACACTCTTTTACCCTCTTAGCCCCCCTCTCAGACCAGCTACAGCATCATTTGAGAGTTTTGAAGTTCTTGAATGGCCTTTTAATATTGTTGAGACCTGTTTCCTGATTGTGATGGGGATTTCCATGTTGGCCCGCATACGGAGTGTGTTTTGCCCACAACCATCTCGTCTGATTTCAAGAGTTAAGCAGAGTCAGGTTTGGGCCTTGTCTGGGGTTAAACGACGATATAGGAGGACCAAGAGATTTTCCCCGGGGCTGGACAGCCATGAGTGGCAGGGTGTGTGGGATAGCATGGGCAAGTATCTAGGTCAGTGGGCTCCTCCAGTACTTTGGAATTTCACCACCGAACAAGTGCAAAATCCGGAAGAATTAGTAAAACACTTAAATGAGGTGTGTGGTCAGTCTGGCCATACCAGAGATGGACAAATCACGGCAACGTGCTGGGGCTTGGCCTATGCTTACAGGGCTTTGTTCAACACTATCCAGCACCTTCAAAAGGAAAAAAATGCCCCTGCATCTGAGGGCAAAGCAACAGTCAGTGCAGCTACTCCAGCTCCAAGTACAGCAGCTACACCACCCCCAGCGACGAGTACAGTCGCTACCCAAACTCTGGCTGCAATAGACAGCACGGCTACCCCAGCTCCAAGTACAGCGGCTACACCATCCTCAGCGACAAGTACAGTTGCTACCCAAACTTTGGCTGCAACAAATAGCACGGCTACCCCAGCTCCAAGCACAGCAGCTACACCACCCTCAGCGACAAGTACAGTAGCTACCCAAACTTTGGCTGCAACAGACAGCATGGCTACCCCAGCTCCAAGTACAGCAGCTACACCATCCTCAGCGACAAGTACAGTTGCTACCCAGACTTTGGCTGCAACAGACAGCACGGCTACCCCAGCTCCAAGTACAGCAGTTACACCATCCCCAGCGACAAGTACAGTTGCTACTCAAACCACAGTGAAAATCACTGTAGCTAAACCAGAGGATCAATTTGTACCAATATCAGTTGCCCCTGTACGCAAGAGAAAAAGCAAAAAGGAGGCAAGAAGGGTGAAGCAAGATGAAGAAACAATGTATTCACCACCTGGTCCAGAATCTGAGGAGGAGTCATCATCGCATGATGACGAAGAAGAAGAAGAGGTGACTTCTCGACCTCGGACCTCAACTGAACTACGGAATATGCGAAAAGATTTTACCCGTCAACCAGGGGAGCACATCATCACCTGGTTGCTCCGATGCTGGGACAATGGGGCCGATGGTCACGAACTAGAAGGTAGTGAAGCCAAGCAGCTGGGATCACTTGCTAGAGAAGGGGGAATTGACAAAGCAATTGCAAGAGAGAAAAAGTCCCTCAGTCTTTGGAGGCGGCTCTTGGCAGCTGTGAAAGAAAGGTTTCCATACAAGGATGATGTTATGAGTCGTTCGGCTAAGTGGACTACTTTAGACAAAGGCATCCAGTCTCTGAGGGAATCAGCCATCGTAGAGATGATCTATCACATCAAGCCAAATAATGGGGATGTACCCATAGACCCAGATGAAGTCGAATGTACACGACCCATGTGGCGAAAACTAACACGGAATGCACCGTCATCATATGCCCATTCATTGGCAACAGTAACCTGGAATGATATAGTACCACTGACAGTGGATGAAATGATTCATAAACTCCGAGAGTTCGAAGACAACCTCACCCCTTCCATCATCTCAGCTGTGGAAAAACTGTCCCAGGATCTCAAACAATTGAGGGACGATCTATCTGATTTATCCAGCTCCTCACGTGTACCAACACACGTCTCAGCTATTAACAAAAGGCGTCCTATTCTTCGAGAGAGAAGATACAGGAGGTATACGCCACGGGCCACCCTATGGTTTTATCTGCGGGATCACGGAGAAGACATGACAAAGTGGGACGGAAAACCTACTTCAGTTTTGGAGGAACGAGTGGGCGAATTGAAGAGGGGAGCAAGGCCCAAGACTCATCATCCCACGAGAGCTGCGGCTTCAGTCTCTGGTGAGCAGGCCCCCAGATGGAGTGGAAGAGCTGACTTTACTCCAGCTCCTGTGATAGCGAAGAATAATCCCTTTCAATATGACTTAAGTGTTCAAAGTTGTGATGACTATTAGAGGGGCCCTGCCTCCAGCCAGGTGGAGGTAGGGGATAATCGGATTTACTGGACTGTGTGGGTCAAATGGCCTGGCACATCAGTCCCACAGAAGTATAAGGCTTTAGTAGATACCGGTGCACAGTGTACCCTAATGCCGTCAAGCTGTCAAGGTGTGGAACCCATCTATATTTCTGGAGTGACAGGAGGATCCCAAGAGTTGACTGTATTGGAGGCTGAAATTAGCCTAACTGGGAGGAAATGGCAAAAGCACCCCATTGTGACTGGTCCAGAGGCTCCATGCATCCTGGGCATAGACTACCTCAGGAGAGGGTACTTCAAAGACCCCAAAGGGTACCGATGGGCTTTTGGTATTGCTGCTTTGGAGACTGAGGAAATTGAGCAGCTGTCCACCTTGCCTGGTCTCTCAGAGGACCCTTCTGTTGTGGGGTTGTTGAAAGTTGAAGAACAACAAGTGCCAATCGCGACCACAACAGTGCACCGACGGCAATATCGCACCAACCGAGACTCCCTGATTCCTATCCATCAGCTGATTCGTAGACTGGAGAGTCAGGGAGTGATCAGCAGGACCCGCTCACCCTTTAATAGCCCCATATGGCCAGTGCGAAAGTCCAACGGAGAGTGGAGACTAACAGTAGACTATCGTGGCCTGAATGAAGTCACACCGCCATTGAGTGCTGCCGTACCGGACATGCTAGAACTTCAGTATGAATTAGAGTCAAAGGCAGCCAAGTGGTATGCCACAATTGATATTGCCAATGCATTTTTCTCAATTCCTTTGGCAGCAGAGTGCAGGCCACAGTTTGCTTTTACTTGGAGGGGAGTCCAGTTCACTTGGAATCGACTGCCCCAGGGGTGGAAACACAGCCCTACCATCTGCCATGGACTGATCCAGACTGCACTGGAACAGGGGCAAGCTCCAGAACACCTGCAATACATTGATGACATTATCGTGTGGGGCGATACAGCGGAAGAAGTCTTTGAGAAAGGGAGGAAAATAATCCAAATCCTGCTGAAAGCCGGTTTTGCCATAAAACGGAATAAGGTCAAGGGACCTGCACAAGAGATTCAATTTTTAGGAATAAAGTGGCAAGACGGACGTCGCCAGATCCCCACAGATGTGATCAACAAGATAACAGCAATGTCTCCACCAACTAATAAGAAAGAAACACAAGCTTTCTTGGGTGCTGTGGGGTTCTGGAGAATGCACATCCCAAATTACAGTTCGATTGTAAGCCCTCTCTATCATGTGACCCGGAAGAAGAATGATTTTAAATGGGGTCCTGAGCAACAACAAGCCTTTGAACAAATTAAACGTGAGATAGTTCATGCAGTAGCCCTCGGACCAGTCCGGACTGGGCCAGATGTCAAAAATGTACTGTACACCGCAGCTGGGGAAAATGGTCCTACCTGGAGCCTTTGGCAGAAAGCCCCAGGGGAGACTCGAGGTCGACCCCTTGGTTTTTGGAGCCGGGGGTACAAAGGATCTGAGGGCAGCTATACCCCAACTGAGAAAGAGATACTGGCAGCCTATGAAGGGGTTCGAGCTGCTTCGGAAGTGATTGGCACTGAAGCACAGCTCCTCCTGGCACCCCGGTTGCCTGTACTGGGCTGGATGTTCAAAGGCAGGGTCTCCTCTACACACCACGCAACTGATGCTACATGGAGTAAATGGGCTGCACTAATTACACAGCGTGCTCGAATAGGAAATCCTAGTCGTCCAGGCATTCTAGAAGTCATCATGGACTGGCCAGAGGGCAAAAATTTTGGAATGTCACCAGAGGAGGAGGTGATGCGTGCTGAAGAGGCTCCACCATATAACGAACTGTCAGAAAGTGAAAAACAGTATGCCTTGTTTACTGATGGGTCCTGCCGTATTGTGGGAAAGCATCGGAGATGGAAGGCAGCCGTATGGAGTCCTCGGCGACAAGTTGCAGAAACTGCGGAGGGAGAGGGCGAATCAAGTCAATTTGCCGAGGTGAAAGCCATCCAGTTGGCCCTGGACATTGCTGAACGAGAAAAGTGGCCAGTACTTTATCTCTACACTGACTCATGGATGGTGGCAAATGCGCTGTGGGGATGGTTGCAGCAATGGAAGCGAAGCAACTGGCAACGCAGAGGTAAACCCATCTGGGCTGCTGCACTGTGGCAAGATATCGCTGCCCGGGTGCAGAACCTGGTGGTGAAGGTACGCCATGTAGATGCACATGTACCCAAGAGTCGGGCCACTGAGGAACACCAGAACAACCAACAAGTGGATAAAGCTGCTAAAATTGAAGTGGCTCAGATGGACTTAGACTGGCAACGTAAAGGTGAATTATTTTTGGCCCGGTGGGCCCATGACGCTTCAGGCCATCAGGGCAGAGATGCAACATCCAGATGGGCCCGTGACCGAGGGGTGGACTTAACAATGGACACTATTGCCCAAGTTATTCATGACTGTGAAACATGTGCTGCAATTAAACAAGCCAAACGGTTAAAGCCTCTCTGGTATGGAGGACGATGGCTGAAGTACAAATATGGGGAGGCCTGGCAGATTGACTATATCACACTCCCACCAACCCGCCAAGGCAAGCGTCATGTCCTTACCATGGTGGAAGCAACCACCGGATGGCTTGAAACATACGCTGTGCCCCACACCACCGCCCGGAATACTATCCTGGGCCTTGAGAAACAGATTTTGTGGCGACATGGCACCCCAGAGAGAATTGAGTCAGACAATGGGACTCATTTCCGGAATAACCTTATAGACACTTGGGCCAAAGAGCATGGCATTGAGTGGGTATATCACATCCCTTACCATGCACCAGCCTCTGGGAAAATCGAACGGTACAATGGGCTGTTAAAAACCACACTGAGAGCAATGGGTGGGGGAACTTTCAAGCATTGGGATACACACTTACCAAAGGCCACCTGGTTGGTTAACACTAGAGGATCAGTCAATAGAGCTGGCCCAGCCCAGTCAGAACTTTTACATATTGTAGAGGGGGACAAAGTTCCTGTGGTGCATATGAAGAATTTGCTGGGGAAGACAGTCTGGGTTATTCCTGCTTCAGGTAAAGGCAAACCCACTCGTGGGATTGCTTTTGCTCAGGGACCCGGATATACTTGGTGGGTAATGCAGGAAAACGGGGAAGTCCGATGTATACCTCAAGGGGATTTGATTTTAGGGGAAAACAGCCAATGAACTTAATTGTGTGCTGTTGCCTGCTGTGTAATACTTTTAGAGACCATCAATTAGATGTTTTCAGGTTACCAGTGACTGGCCCTGACTTCCCTCCAACCGTCATCCCAACAAAGAATGAATTCTGATAGAACCAGACAAGTTCTGCAGTGAAGAATTATCACCAGCAGGCAACAATCCAACACTGCACACAGCTTTTCCTGCCCTGAAAAGACTGTTACAAAGGATGGAACCTGACATCATGGACCGAATGGACTCAGCAGCTTTATAAGGACTGGTCTATGCACTAAGAGTGTACTGAGATAAGACTGATGGTATACTGAAAAATGTGGGATCTGAGCATGATGTGAATGGTATGGAATAAGGGGTGGATACTGTCCTGGGTTTACCAGGAGCCGTTTTGCTCCTTCTTAGTAACTGGTGCAAGCTCTGTGTTTTGACTTCCAGCCTGGGCAGAGAGCTGATAATACCGATTGTTTTTAATTGTTGCTAAGTAATGTTTATTCTGGCCAAGGACTCTGTGAGTCTCATGCTCTGCTGGGGACGAGGGAGGCCGGGAGGAAGCAGAGACAGGACACCTGACCCAAACTAGCCAAAGAGGTATTCCATACCATAGCACGTCATGCCTGGAGGGGGAACTGGAAGTTACCCGGAAGAGGCAGGCTCTGGCGCTTCGGGGGGGTCGAACTCGTTCGGCGGTGGTATCGTATTCTCTTGTTATTTTCTCTTATCAATATTATCATTTGTGGTAGCAGCAGTGGTTTGTGTTATACCTTAGTTACTGGGCTGTTCTTATCTCAACCCGTGGGAGTTACATTCTCCTGATTTTCCTCCCCATCCCTCCGGGAGTGGGGAGGGTCGGGGGGGGGGGTGAGTGGACGACCTGTGTGGATTGGTTTAAACCACGACATATGGTTACATTAATGAACTTCAAGCAGTTAATAGCCGGAAAAGGCTGATAGAACCGTTTGTTCTGTCTGTAGGTGTTACATTACTCTGGCGCAGGCTCTGGGCATGAGTATGGGTGGTGCACCAGCAGGACCTGCAGGGACAGGGAAAACAGAAACAACTAAAGACATGGGAAAATGCCTGGGAAAGTATGTTGTTGTTTTCAATTGTTCTGACCAAATGGACTACAGAGGACTTGGCCGTATCTATAAAGGTAAGAAATAATCTGGTTTGTTCATTTTAGAGTCATAAGGTTTTGTCTCTTTATTAGTGAGTTAGCAGTGATTAGTAGGGTATTTTCTTTTCTGTTACCTCTTATTTCCAGACACTCTTCAACTTTTTCTGATATTTGATACTCCTTTTTTTTCCCCTTTTTAATTCCTGCATGCTTTCCAATCTTTTTTAAAATTCTTAGAAGGCGTTTCCTCTCTATGTCATGTTTTCATTTTTAATCCTTCCTACTGATTTTATTTATTCCTCTATCCCACCATTCCAAGCACAGAGGATATTTAACCCTCCCTTGCCATTTTTGTATCAACCAAGACAAGCAAATACGAAACTCAATAATGTTCTGCAAGGCAGGGAAGCATGCAAATTGGTGCAATGTCTTATTTTGAACTTTAGAACTTTTTTGGCACCAGAACGATGAGATAGTGACCTAACTGATAACTTTTCATGATAAGCAGAGCCCATTTTGCTGTATGATTCTTGCATCATGTGAGGACCAGGTCTGTAGGATAACTACTGATTGGAGCGGGAGTGTTGTCACATTACTTAGACATGGTTAAAGATCTCTTTAGTCCTGTCTTTTATTTTCTGTTTTTACTCCATTTCTCTATTTGGTTACCCTAATATGTCCCATATGGGGACAGAAATTAAAGCACAGTATGACAGTTCACAAGAGAATTAGAATCATAGAATCATAGAATAGCTACGGTTGGAAAGGACCTCAAGATCATCTAGTTCCAACTCCCCTGCCATGGGCAGGGACACCTCACACTAAACCATCCCACACAAGGCTTCATCCAACCTGGCCTTGAACACCGCCAGGGATGGAGCACTCACAACCTCCCTGGGCAACCGATTCCAGTGCCTCACCACCCTAACAGAAAAGAACTTCTTCCTTATATCCAACCTAAACTTCCCCTGTTTAAGTTTTAACCCGTTACCCCTTGTCCTGTCACTACAGTCACTAGTGAAGAGTCCCTCCCCAGCATCCCTATAGGTCCCCTTCAGATACTGGAAGGCTGCTGTGAGGTCTCCACGCAGCCTTCTCTTCTCCAGGCTGAACAGCCCCAACTTCCTCAGCCTGTCTTCATACGGGAGGTGCTCCAGTACCCTGATCATCCTCGTGGCCCTCTTCTGGACTTGTTCCAGCAGTTCCATGTCCTTTTTATGTTGAGGACACCAGAACTGCACACAATACTCCAGGTGAGGTCTCACAAGAGCAGAGTAGAGGGGCAGGATCACAGAATCACAGAATCCCAAGGGTTGGAAGGGACCTAAAAAGATCATCTAGTCCAACCCCCCTGCAAGAGCAGGGTAACCTACAGTACATCACACAGGAACTTGTCCAGGCGGGCCTTGAATATCTCCAGTGTAGGAGACTCCACAACCCCCCTGGGCAACCTGTTCCAGTGCTCTGTCACTCTTACAGTAAAGAAGTTCTTCCTGATGTTAACGTGGAACTTCCTATGTTCCAGTTTACACCCATTGCCCCTTGTCCTATCACTGGATATCACTGAAAAAAGCCTAGCTCCATCATCCTGACACCTACCCTTTACATATTTGTAAACATTGATGAGGTCACCCCTCAGTCTCCTCTTCTCCAAGCTAAAGAGACCCAGCTCCCTCAGCCTCTCCTCATAAGGGAGATGTTCCACTCCCTTAATCATCTTTGTGGCTCTGCGCTGGACTCCTTCAAGCAATTCCCTGTCCTTCTTGAACAGAGGGGCCCAGAACTGGACGCAATATTCCAGATGCAGCCTCACCAAGGCTGAGTAGAGGGGGAGGAGAACCTCTCTTGACCTACTAACCACTCCCTTTCTAATGCACCCTAAGATGCCATTTGCCTTCTTGGCCACAAGAGCACATTGCTGGCTCATGGTCATCCTCCTATCCACCAGGACCCCCAGGTCCCTTTCCCGTTCACTACTTTCCAGCAGGTCAACCCCCAACCTGTACTGGTACATGGGGTTGTTCTTCCCCAGATGCAAGACTCTACACTTGCCCTTGTTAAATTTCATCAAGTTTCTCCCCGCCCAACTCTCCAGCCTGTCCAGGTCTCGCTGAATGGCAGCACAGTCCTCTGGTGTGTCAGCCACTCCTCCCAGTTTTGTGTCATCAGCAAACTTGCTGAGGGTGCACTCAGTTCCCTCATCCAGGTCATTGATGAAAATATTAAACAGCACCGGTCCCAGCACCGACCCCTGAGGAACTCCACTAGTCACAGACCTCCAGCTAGATTCTGCGCCATTGACCACAACTCTCTGCCTTCTTCCTTTCAACCAGTTCTCGATCCACCTCACTACTTGATCGTCAAGCCCACACTTCCTTAGCTTATCTATGAGGATGCTGTGGGAGACAGTATCAAATGCCTTACTGAAATCAAGAAAAACTACATCTACCGCTCTACCATCATCCCTCCACCTAGTCACTTCCTCATAGAAGGCTATAAGGTTGGTCATACATGACTTCCCCCTCATAAAACCATGTTGGCTGTTCTTAATGACCCCCTCATCCTTGATATGCCTAGTGATGGAGTCAAGAATAAGTTGTTCCATCATCTTTCCAGGGATGGAGGTAAGGCTGACCGGTCTATAATTACCCGGGTCCTCCTTCTTGCCCTTCTTATAGATTGGTGTGACCTTTGCCATCCACCAATCCTCAGGCACCTCGCCCGTTTCCCACGACTTACCAAAGTTGATGGAAAGTGGCCTAGCAATGACCTCCGCCAGCTTTTTTGGACCTGCTGGTCACGCTCCTTTTGATGCAGCCCAGGATACGGTTGGCTTTCTGGGCTGTGAGCGCACACTGCCGGCTCATGTTCATTTTCTCATCGACCAGCACCCCCAAGTCCTTCTCTACAGGGCTGCTCTGTATCTCTTCTTTGCCCAATCTGTAGCTGTGCCTGGGATTGCTCCGACCCAGGTGTAGGACCTTGCACTTGTCGTGGTTGAACTTCATAAGGTTGGCATCAGCCCACCTCACAAGCATGTCAAGGTCCCTCTGGATGGCATCCCTTCCCTCCAGCATATCAACCGGACCACACAGCTTGGTGTCATCGGCAAACTTGCTGAGGGCGCACTCAATCCCACTGTCCATGTCAGCAACGAAGATGTTAAACAAGACCGGTCCCAACACCGATCCCTGAGGGACACCACTCGTTACCGGTCTCCAGCCGGACATCGAGCCATTGACCACAACTCTTTGTGTGCAGCCATCCAGCCAGTTCTTTATCCACCGAGTGGTCCATCCATCAAATTGCTGTCTCTCCAATTTAGAGAGAAGGATGTCGTGTGGGACAGTGTCAAACGCTTTGCACAAGTCGAGGTAGATGACATCAACTGCTTTACCCTTATCCATCAATTCTGTAGCCCCATCATAGAAGGCCACCAAATTGGT
Source organism: Lathamus discolor (assembly GCF_037157495.1). Lineage (NCBI taxonomy): Eukaryota > Metazoa > Chordata > Aves > Psittaciformes > Psittacidae > Lathamus > Lathamus discolor. The sequence continues at coordinate 97,101,467 of NC_088885.1, read as the reverse complement.
CAGGCAGGATTTCCCCTTAGTGAAGCCATGCTGGCTGTCACCAAGCACCTTGTTGTTTTTCATGTGCCTTAGCATGCCTTCCAGGAGAATGTGCTCCCAAGATTTTACCAGGCACAGAGGTGAGACTGACTGGTCTGTAATTCCCCGGGTCTTCCATTTTCCCCTTCTTGAAAATGGGGGTTATATTTCCCTTTTTCCAGTCATCGGGAACTTCACCTGACTGCCATGATTTTTTCAAATATGATGGACAGTGGCTTAGCAACTTCATTTGCCAGCTCCTTCAGGACCCGCGGATGGATTCCATCACGTCCCACGGACTTGTGTGCGTTCAGATTTTGAAGATGGTCTCGAACCAGATCCTCTCCTACAGTGGGCCCAAGGTCTTCATTCTCACAGTCCCTGCGTCTACCTTCTAAGAACTGGGTGGTGCAGTCAGAGCCTTTGCCAGTGAAGACTGAGGCGAAGAAGTCATTCAGAACCTCAGCCTTCTCCAAATCCATGGTAGCCAGTTCTCCTGAAAGCTTCCTCAGGGGGCCTATTTTGTCCCTAGTCTGTTTTTTGTTTGCTACGTACCTGTAGAATCCCTTCCTATTATCCTTAACATCCCTGGCTAGGTTTAATTCTAACTGGGCCTTAGCCTTCCTAACCTGGTCCCTAGCTTCCCGGACAACATCCCTGTACTCTACCCAGGCCGCCTGTCCTTGCTTCCATTTTTTATAAGCCTCTTTTTTCTTTGAATTTTCCTCAGCAGCTCCTTATCCATCCAAGGAGGTCTCCTGGCCCTCCTGCTGCACTTCCTTCTTGTTGGGATGCAGCACACCTGAGCTTGTAGCAGGTGATCCTTGAATATCAGCCAACAGTCTTGGGCCCCCCTGCCCTCCAGGGCTATATCCCATGGAACCTTACTAAGCAGGCTCCTGAAGAGGCCAAAGTCTGCTCTTTTGAAGTCCAGGGCAGTGGGCTTGCTACTTGCTCTTCTCACTCTCCTGGGGATCTCAAATTCGACCATCTCGTGATCACTGCATCCAAGGCTGCCCTGGAGTACCACATTCTCAACAAGCCCTTCCCTGTTGGTGAGCACAAGGTCAAGCATGGCACCTCTCCTTGTCGGCTCCTCTATTACTTGCAGAAGGAAGTTGTCTTCCACACAATCGAGGAACCTCCTGGATTGCTTGTGCCGTGCAGTGCCATTGTTCCAACAGATGTCAGGATGGTTGAAATCCCATTGTCTCTAAGCTGTTTTGTGGTTGACAGTTTACTTGCTGTGCCTTTGCTTGTGTGTGGATGTATACATAGGTATGTATTTTCTTTCTTTTCATTTTTTCTTTTAAAAGCCACCAGAATGAAATAATTTGCAAGAACTGAATTTATTCAAAGCTGTGGGACATTGGCCTTGGCTGAGAGCCTGGTTTCCTAACTCCGTGCAGCAGGTGGCATTACAGAACAAATGATTAATTAATTTTATTTTTCCCCAAAGAAAAATTGTTGGGTTAGAATTGAACCTCACCGTTCTATAGAGAACATCATTCCCAGACCCTTTAATATACAGATAGTCAGTGTAAGAGACAATATTATATGGAAAAAAAATCTCAGTTAAAGAATATCCATCTTTAGGCTTTTTCCTTGTTGCATCCTAAAGAGTAGATGTTGATGTTCGGGGTTTTTTTTTCTGTTTGAGCCCAGGATAACCACCACACAGGCAAGGGCAAGGACTCCATTAGTCATGGCACAGTCCCACAGTGCCTGAGCAGGGCAGGCTGGTGACAGCTTGTTCTGTCAGCTGACCAGTGACCATCAGTCAAGGTAAAATAATAAGCTGAGCCCAGGGTCCATCCAGGGACATCAGTCAGAACAGCAGGTGTCAGGGATGAAGGTAAGACTATGGATAGTTCTGGGGTGCTCCAGGAAGTGCAATCAGCAAGTCAGGATAACAGGAGATAGAACTATTCCCAGCCTTACATACAACATAGGTAAGGTCTGCCTGAGATGAAATGGAGCTTCTGGACTGGAAGACAGAGGGTTGTGGGTAGAAGTCCCAGGTTAAGACTGGAGTGGGCAGTTAAGGCCTGCTGCTACATCCAGGGCCATGATATTCCTTAGTTAAAGGACTTGCTGCTACACCAGTGAAGTCAAGGAACATTCTTAATTTGTTTTTCAAGGCAGTAGGAATGAGGTTTTCATGTTTTAAATTTGGTATATATCTGTAGAATTACTTTAGTCTTTGCTTCATTATGGTGTTGTGGTATTTGTATATATTCCATTTGCTTTTAGATTTTGTAATGAAGTCCATGTGAATTTTTTTTCTTTTCAAATTATTTTCTTTTGGAGTATTCCTTATAATATCACAGAAATTAGTTGGCAGCTCTTTAGGAAAAAGATTACATATGGAAATGAACTGAATTTCATGGGAGATCTGCAGTATTGCCCTGGCTGAATCCAATCTAAAGGAGCCATTTTTGGCTGTACTATGACTGGTTTTGGTCTGGTGTGACTCCACTAATGTTGTTGAAGAGTCCTTCCCAAATTACATGGGTAAAAAAGACCAATCAGTGCAACAGTATTAAAAGAAGTGGTTGATGGAGGTAAAAAAATGAATGTAAGAATTATTTTTATAGTTTTTTTCTTTTTGTGCTATCTGCAAAAACTGTCAGGTATTGATTTGGCTATCACAGTTGGTCACAGTAGAAGAAAGGACAGCACGGAAGAGGGATAGAGGAGAAACATAAAAGGGACTTCAAGGGGATTTAGAGTAAGATGATAGTTCCTAGAAGAATGTCTAAAAGAGAAAGAGAAGATCAGACAAAGAACAGCAGAGAGAAGGGAAGAAGGATATTATGAGCAGAACAGGCCAGAGACAGACAAAAGAAGAGAAAACATGAAAGAGGAAACAAAACAAAGTGAAAAAGTATGTATTAATAGTAGTATTATTGATTTTGAGCACTTTTTCTTCCATTATCTTAAGTGTCTTAAAGAGTTAACATTATACATAAAACCTCCATTGATTTATTTTACTAGTGCTATAGGCATTGCCATATATGATACGGGGACTCAAGGCAGCTCTAGGCACAAGTTGTTCAATATTACAAACACACCTATGCCTTTTCCTGGACATGTGCTTTTTCTCTGCATTTAGCACTGCCTTCAAACAGCTTAAGCCAAACCGAGCTTTACTAGTCCAGTGGATTGAATTAAACATCCCTGAAAATCTGTTTATAGCACCAGTTAAAATACTGATCCAGGTCCTTGCTTGACCCAGGCAATAGGAAATACTAGTCTAGTGTGGGTTTTGGGAAGAGAGCAGATGGTATCCATGAAGTTCCTGCAGAGATTTACTAACCTTTGTCTCTTGTGAAATGGACGTGGAACAGCAGAGGAACACATAGCTTTCCCACTACTGCCCTGGAATGCTGCCACTGTAGACTTTCCTATTTCAATCCTGCTAACATGATACAGAAGGAGGAGTACTTGACTCTCCCAAAAGACATGATATTTATGAATACTAATGTCTGTCTAGAACTCCGTATTCTGTTCCAAATAAGTTTTAAGTGTGACATCAGATTCCTCTCTCTTGAAGAGCAGGATGCTATTCTCCAACAATTTTTGACCCATGAATTAATTGTTATAAATTGTTACAATGCTTCTGTCACAAATGTAGTGACTTTTCATTTGATTCTATGCCTTCATTTAGGTAAGTGTCTCTCAAGCTCATCTTTGACAATTTCACACTCTGCATAGATGAGTTTCCGTGCTATATGCATACTTATGCTACTAGGCACTATAGAGAGTGTTATTGAACACTTTTTATCTTATGGTTGTTGTATATCTTTCTTCCAAGGGGTAATTCTTGTTCTGGGTGTCATTAACACACAGCCCAGTTTATTCTGAGTTTTTACTTCTTACTTTACTCTGTGTTCATACTCTCTGTTCTTCTCATGTTGCATTAAGTTGTATAAAACATGCTACATTTTATATATAAATTATTCATGTTTGATCTTATATATTAACCAAATTTATATTTTTTTTGGTTTTGCTTTTTTAGGTTTAGCTCAGTCAGGTGCATGGGGTTGCTTCGATGAATTCAACCGCATTGAACTGCCAGTTTTATCAGTAGCTGCTCAGCAGATATATATTGTACTTCAGTGTAAGAAAAATAAGAAACCTCAGTTCGTCTTCACTGATGGCGATGTTGTGGACCTGGACAGAGAATTTGGTATATTTCTGACTATGGTATGTGTGTGGATATGTGTAAATGGCACCATTGTGAAAAATCTTTCCTGTTTCATTTCCTGTTGAAATTTCCCTGTTGAAATAGTTAAAACTGTCTGTTAGAAAATAGTGACTACAATTTGAACAATAATTTGGTCGAATGATAATGATGATATTTCATCTTGCCCACATTTTTAATCGGAATTCTGGACTTGAGGTATGCAATTATCATTAACTACATGTTCTAAGGCCTTTCTAGTTGAATATTTGACAGATTGAGACTAAACTCAACCCTCTCAATTGTTACTCAAAGTTTGCCAAAATAAAACAGAAGTAATTGAACACTTCAAGGACTACTGTAGTCGGTCTGGTCGGTATTTCACCACCTGTGAAGGACTTTTGACCACAATCTGTCTATATGACAGCATGAAGGAAACCACTCACACTCTGGTTCCCTGGCCTCCTGAAGATTTATCTTTGGTGCCTGTGGACTGCTTCTAGCAAGTGCAGAAGACAAAGCAGCAGGGAAGTGTAAGAATACCTTAAAAGCATCTTTGTATCTGCCCCTCGTTAGCTGTAGACTACATACGCACAACTCAAAATAGAAGCATTTGTCTTTATTTTAAGCATTCCTACCTTTGAAAAGGCGTTAATGTTGTGAATTTGAAAAAATGTCAATTTGAAAAAGATGACAGATCAGTGGCATACAAAGGCCAGTGTGAAGACAGTTTGGAAACAGCTGGAAGAATGCAAGAAGTTATCACTGCATAGCCAATGATTACTGTTGTCACAACTGAGTGGTGCAGTAGTCACATGAATGACTTACACATCTTCAGTGAAAGGTCAGATCCGTTAGTTTAAATTATATTCAGTAATAGCTTGCATCGCTTGGCTGAGCTTGGCTGTCTTTACACTGAAATGGTCTGGGAATGCTCACAAAGGACAGTAACCTCCAGCACTGGAGCACCATCAAGACATGAAGAACTAGTAATTTAAAACATCTCCAACAAGATCTGTAAGTGGCTGTCTATGTGTGTCTTGGGCATCTCCAAATAAGATGTAATACCACGTACTTCATAAACTGCTGTTTTCAGGCAACTGTGTAGTGATATATAATTGAGACATGCTCAAGTTACCCTTTGTAATCTGCTCCTGTGCTTGCCAAATTATTATCAGGAAGGATAAACCTTCCTATCCTGCTTTCATTATATAAAATTTTATTGTATATTTTTTGTTTTTCAGAACCCTGGCTATGCAGGACGACAGGAGCTCCCAGAAAATTTGAAGATCCAGTTTCGCACAGTTGCTATGATGGTGCCTGACCGTAGCATTATTATGCGAGTCAAGCTGGCAAGTGCTGGTTTCCGAGACAACCAAGTCCTTAGTCGAAAATTCTATACACTCTACAAACTTTGTGAAGAGCAGTTATCTAAACAGGTAAAATAAATATTTGTCCAACTGTAAGCTGTCACTCGATGGGTATGTAGAGAATATACTTTCATAGAACATATAATTATTTTTACACTTGTGAACCTATTCATTTTTTATGGTTTTCAGTTTCAAGTTCTAGAAACAGTCTGAAATCATCATGTTGCTTTTATTTTTCATGCTAATTTGTGTAGTAAAGGAAATCTGATTTGTGATTCTTGAGCAGAGTGCAGTTATTGGAGAAGTTATGAGGAATGGTGTATATTGTTTTGCTGAAATTAGTAGAGGACACATTTTTCAGTCTCCTCACTTACAAAGATTAGATCTATTGGAGAGGCAGTGTAAGAACTGTAAGTAACTGAAGAGTGCCCAGCTGGCACTGCCTGGCTGAGCACTACCAGAAAAGTGCTGTTCTGTTTGGTATACGGTATTTAAGGAGAAACAGAGGATAAAGCTGATCTTCAGAACAGGACTAGTTGTTGCCTTTTGAATGCCCTGTGCTGACTGTCCACTAGAGGATCTCAAAGAGAAATCATATGAACGTTAGATAAGTTGCAGTTCAAATGTCTGCTTTGGTTGGGTCCTAACAAACGTGGGCATATTGGCTACATTTTCCATCATATTATTTCAGTTCTATACTACATAATTTATTAGTGATTATGTGGACTTCCATGTGGAAATCTTGGACTACACTAGAATAGCATAATGGTGCATCGTATTGCCCTCATACTTCAGAATTAAGACACTAAAGTACAGATTTGGATTTTCTCTTCCCTTCTCCATACCTCTGCAATCTCACTCTCAATATATATAACCTAACTGGAGTCCAGTTAATTTTTCTCAGATTTATTTTTCTGGAGGGTTTTACTCACCAGCTTTATGTTGTAGACTGGCTTCTGAAGGGTCATAGTTGCTATTGGCTTCCCTGTAATATTGCACAGGGTGTCTCCATTAGACTTCAAGTTAGTTTGTAGGCAATATGAATCACCCTATGTTGATTTAACATCGCTGATGTTTGTCCATTTGTTGTTCTCCAAACTACTCTGTCAGTCCTGTCATCTGCCTGTGTTTTATGGTTACCAGGCTTATAGGCTGTATCTGTCACAAGATCATTTTCCAACAACAATCTCTTAAATGGAATTTGTGGACATTGTTTAGGAAAATTTGTGTATGCACAGTTTCAACAATTAGCAACATAGCTTGTCTCTGGAGTATTGAATATGGATCTCTTTTATTCCTTATGCTTGGCCTCAGTAGGATAGAATTTTCTCACTGCCTCAGTTTGTATAGTCATTTTTGTCCTGGGTATGATTTTTAACTTCACTGTGGAAGAGACATTTAAGCAGACATGAGAAATTCAGCCATCTACTTCTGCAAGAGTGATTTGCTTGTTTTGTGTTATCAAGGGTGTTGGAACTGGTTCACTCTTGGACAGAGGACTTAAAAGTAACATACACCCCCAAACAAAACAAAACTTCTTTTAACTGTTTAAACACTGTACAATATTTTGTACATGAACATTGCTGCATCTGCACCAAGAGTTTCTCTGTGTAGTCTGGTCATTTGGGCAGCAGAAACTGCCCTGGAGTCTCTGAGACAGCAATATTCTGCACTCAGCATGTTAATCAACATATTGAAGCATCTAAGTGGTGCTTATCATTTGTCCTGGGGATTGCAGAAACTGCCTGGAGGACTCTATGGAGCAGTCTGAAATTCTCATCTAGATAACTCCTGTACCAATTAGTTAAATGCTTTGTTGTGAAGGCACGTAGCTCAATCAACTTGTCTCAGGTCAGTCATTTGCTCATCTCTGCTGATGCTAGCAAGGGAGTTCCTTGATATTAATTAATGGAAATTAATGAACAAGTGCTCTACATGTGCACATGCTCACAGCCCTCTCACCCAGATACATCGTATATATATATTTGAATTTTATGCTCTTGTAACTTGAATTCCATAGTGAGGACCAGGACTTACAAAGATAAGGCTCCAGCTATTGGAAGAAAGATTCATCAGCTTCTTCCTCATTGGGAAGTTTGTAGCACACATCTGCGACAATGTTGATTTGCCCTCTAATCCTAACCCAAATACTCTCAAACAGTTTGTCAGCCATCCTAAGGCAATGTATTACCGCGCTCTTTCACTTCAAAGGACAGCTCCCCACCCAGCCCTTCTGGCTTGTCCTTCCTAAAGAACCCGTATCCATCTGTTGCATCAATCCAGTCTTGTAAGCTATCTCGCCACGTTTCTTCCATGCTAGTTAGACTGTAGCCCTGTAACTGCACACAGAGCTCTGATTTTAAATCTTTAGTTCCCACTGCATGCATTAGTGATCAGGCACTTCAGATTGCCCCCTGCTTGTGCTGGTTACCCAAGAAGTATGTGAGATCTTCTGCTGTAATGCTGTTTTCTTGGCCCTTCCTTATCTATCTGTATGCATATACTTGAGATGGGCCAATTTCCACACGTGAAATGCATCACTCTTGAGATCTCTCTTGTCCATCTCAGGCTGCATCTTTTGCTTTTCAGTTGAGTCCAACACTTCCTCACTTTAATGTGAGTTTTTGTCTCCCTCCCCCATCATTCATAGTTAATTGCAGTAGTAATGGAATATTTTGAAAGACTTGTCAAAGCTGTTGGTGAAGTTTATTGTAGTTTGGGGAATACATCTGATGAAACGTGGTAATATGTAGAGTGAGATCTAATGAGTTCATCTGATTAGGTATGGGAGTCCCATGAGCTAGAGAGTTTTTCTATTTCTAAAAGTACAGTGAGACACAAATTGCTTTTGTCTAGCCAGAAAACTAGAACTATATAGTACAGGCAGGCTTTCTTAAAGGTATATTGATCTGTCTTTCCCAGTGGAATTTATTTATTTAAATTTGTAATTGTAAATTTTAATTTCAAGTAAGTACTGCTGGGTATCTGGGCAGTTGACTAGAAAGAACAGGGTCACATAAAGCATCAATACAATAGGAAATAGCAGAACACTGATTTCAGCAAATGTGATATATATTAACAGAGGAAAGTAAAAACAGACAAACACTCACCAGCTGAACTTACTTCCCACAAAATCTAAGAAGAATTTGCCAGAAGGACTACATAGAGTGCTTCAGACATTTTACACACACGAATGCAGACTCTGTAGAAAGAACAACTCTGACTCACAAGTAGCCAAAGGCATCTCGAGTGACTATCATCTCCTTCAGAAAAAGAAATACGTATAAAAGTCAAGACGTATACGTATAAGGAAGAGTCCTTAGCAAACTTAGGAAGCCCAACATGTCCACAACAGTGCCCCCAAGGCTGAATTATTTGCCTTTGTCACAGGACTTCTAGCCAAAGTTGCCTAATGTCTCCTTTCACAAAGCCTCACCCAGATTAGGGAAAACCATAGAAACTAGAAAGAAAAACCTAAAAAGCTTGAAAGCAAATGAGGCCATAATCCCTTTTTTTGAGGATCATCTGTTCGAAGTGCTTTCATATGGAGAAAACCACTGATGCCCCTCTTTTTATTTTGCCTACAACAGCAAACTATGCTTCTGCTATTGAGATTATTTGCAGATTTTTAATTCTTCCTTACAAGAGCATCAGGTACAGCACTGCAGTCCATTTTGTCCAAGTGCAATCATATTCCTGCTATTAAAACATGTATCAAAGAAATAGCTCATAATCCACATTTACCAGTAAATTCTGGGTGTTCTGTGATATTCCTGAGATATAAAGCAGCTGTAAAACTAGCAAACTTACTAAGATGTTGGTCACTTTGAACCACCCCTCATGTAGGTCAGCTGGAATGCACCAGGAAGCCTGTCTTTAAAAGTCATTTCAGTTTATACTTAATTTTACAAAGGGTATGACAATATTTCTTAACATTTAATGAAGTCATCACTTCTGTAGAATCACAGACTCGTAAATTGAAAGGCACCTCCAGAGGTCACTGTGTTCAACTTCTAGCTCAGTATGGGTCAATTTAGAGCAGGTTGCTAAGACACTTGTTGAGTTTTGAATATCTCCAAGAGGATGAAGATATTTAGTCACTCTGGGAACCTTTTCTGTGTTTGACCACTCTCATTCATTTCCTTATGCAGACTGTTGCAAATTCCCATGTTGCAAATTTTGACCATTGTCTCTTTTCTTTCACTTGATCATCCTTTGCTGGTCTTATTCCAGTATGTCAGTGATTGTTATCTAGCATGAAGAAAAAGAAATATAACAGACATTGTCATGATTCTGGATATTTCACCAGGATGTATCATTTACTAAATGATATTGGACTTCATCATCAACATACAATTATCCTTCCAAACTTCATATAAAGTTGTTAATATTTTTATCTTAATGTCCATCTGCAAATGAGATTTCCTGACACTACCTGAATGAATATTTGTATCTGACTTCTTCAACTCATAACAACTTGTCACCTTGACTGAGTAATAGAAAATGAGTCTAGATAGAGCATTGAGGGGTCATCCATTTATATTTCTGAAGGAAAAAATTTTTTAGCTAAATAATTTGCTATAAATGTTTGTGACTCCCCATAATATTTTCCATTGACAGCCTGCAGTTTCCCAGGCAATTGGTTCTAAACTTTCATTTTCCTTATGGTCAACAAGTTTTCTCTAAAAGTTAATTTGAATATCCCTTGCTGTAGTCAAGTAAATAATTTCTTTTCCTTTCTTTTAATTTCTAATCCTTCTGTCTTCCTTTTTGCAGATATTTTTTGCATGTCAAATACTTTCATCATAACTCATCCTACGTATTTGCTCTTCCTACTATGGTAGATTTTGGTTTCCTTCTTCCTAATCACAGAATCACAGAATCCCAAGGGTTGGAAGGGACCTAAAAAGATCATCTAGTCCAACCCCCCTGCAAGAGCAGGGTAACCTACAGTACATCACACAGGAACTTGTCCAGGCGGGCCTTGAATATCTCCAGTGTAGGAGACTCCACAACCCCCCTGGGCAACCTGTTCCAGTGCTCTGTCACTCTTACAGTAAAGAAGTTCTTCCTGATGTTAACGTGGAACTTCCTATGTTCCAGTTTACACCCATTGCCCCTTGTCCTATCACTGGATATCACTGAAAAAAGCCTAGCTCCATCATCCTGACACCTACCCTTTACATATTTGTAAACATTGATGAGGTCACCCCTCAGTCTCCTCTTCTCCAAGCTAAAGAGACCCAGCTCCCTCAGCCTCTCCTCATAAGGGAGATGTTCCACTCCCTTAATCATCTTTGTGGCTCCGCGCTGGACTCCTTCAAGCAATTCCCTGTCCTTCTTGAACAGAGGGGCCCAGAACTGGACGCAATATTCCAGATGCGGCCTCACCAAGGCTGAGTAGAGGGGGAGGAGAACCTCTCTTGACCTACTAACCGCTCCCTTTCTAATGCACCCTAAGATGCCATTTGCCTTCTTGGCCACAAGAGCACATTGCTGGCTCATGGTCATCCTCCTATCCTCCAGGACCCCCAGGTCCCTCTCCCCTTCACTACTTTCCAGCAGGTCAACCCCCAACCTGTACTGGTACATGGGGTTGTTCTTCCCCAGATGCAAGACTCTACACTTGCCCTTGTTAAATGTCATCAAGTTTCTCCCCGCCCAACTCTCCAGCCTGTCCAGGTCTCGCTGAATGGCAGCACAGTCCTCTGGTGTGTCAGCCACTCCTCCCAGTTTTGTGTCATCAGCAAACTTGCTGAGGGTGCACTCAGTTCCCTCATCCAGGTCATTGATGAAAATATTAAACAGCACCGGTCCCAGCACCGACCCCTGAGGAACTCCACTAGTCACAGACCTCCAGCTAGATTCTGCGCCATTGACCACAACTCTCTGCCTTCTTCCTTTCAACCAGTTCTCGATCCACCTCACTACTTGATTGTCAAGCCCACACTTCTTTAGCTTATCTATGAGGATGCTGTGGGAGACAGTATCAAATGCCTTACTGAAATCAAGAAAAACTACATCTACCGCTCTACCATCATCCCTCCACCTAGTCACTTCCTCATAGAAGGCTATAAGGTTGGTCATACATGACTTCCCCCTCATAAAACCATGTTGGCTGTTCTTAATGACCCCTTTATCCTTGATATGCCTAGTGATGGAGTCAAGAATAAGTTGTTCCATCATCTTTCCAGGGATGGAGGTAAGGCTGACCGGTCTATAATTACCCGGGTCCTCCTTCTTGCCCTTCTTATAGATTGGTGTGACCTTTGCCATCCGCCAATCCTCAGGCACCTCGCCCGTTTCCCACGACTTACCAAAGATGATGGAAAGTGGCCTAGCAATGACCTCCGCCAGCTCCCTCAGCACCCGTGGGTGCATTCCATCCGGACCCATCGATTTACAGATGTCCAGATTGCATAGCTGATCCCTAACCCAATCCTCATCTACCAAAGCAAACTCCTCCTTTGTCCTGACTCCTTCTGGGGCTATAGAAATCCGGGGCCCTCGGGGAGAGTCTGCAGGAGTAAAGACAGAGGCAAAGAAGGCATTCAGCACCTCTGCCTTCTTTATATCCTCTGTCTCCAGGGTACCCACTTCGTTCAGCAGTGGGCCTATATTGCCTCTTGTGTTAGTTTTATTTGCTATGTATTTGAAGAAGCCCTTTCTATTGTCTTTAACCTGACTAGCAAGATTGAGTTCCAAGGAGGCCTTAGCTGTCCTAATTGCCTCCCTACATCCTCTAACAACTGTCCTATATTCCTCCCAAGCTGCCAGCCCCTCCTTACATAATCCATAGATTCTCCTTTTCCACTTGAGTTTGCCCAGCAGCTCCTCGTTTAACCACACCGGTCTCCTAGATCCCTTACTTGACTTCCTACTCATTGGGACGCTCCGATCCTGAGCTTGGAAGAAGCGGTCCTTGAATGCTAACCAACTATCTTGAGCCCCTTTACCGCCTAGTACACTTTCCCATGAGACTTCCCTTAGCAGTTGATTGAAGAGGCCAAAGTTGGCCCTTCGGAAATCCAGAACTGTGGCTTTGCTAGGTATTCTATTCCTCCCACACAGGATCCTAAACTCCACCATCTCATGGTCACTGCAGCCTAGGCTGCCATTGACCGTCACCACTTCGACCAAACCCTCCTTGTTGGCGAGTACTAAATCTAGCAGCGCTGCTCTCCTAGTTGGTACGTCCACCATTTGCATTAAGAAATTATCATCAATGCACTCCAGGAACCTCCTAGACTGTGAATGACTGGCTGTGTGAGTCTTCCAGCAAATATCGGGGTAGTTAAAGTCCCCCACGACGACTAAGGCATGTAGTCGCGAGGCTACTTCCAGTTGCCTGTAGAAAGCCTCATCAACTCCTTCGTCCTGATCAGGAGGTCTGTAATAGACACCCACAACTGTATAACCCGTGCCAGTCTGCCCCTTGATTCGTACCCACAGACATTCCACTTGCTCCTCATCCGACCCCGGACAGAACTCAATACATTCTAGTTGCTCTCTCACGTAAAGAGCAACTCCACCACCTCGCTTCGCTGACCTATCTTTCCTAAAAAGGACATAGCCATCCATGACCACATTCCAGTCATGTGAACTGTCCCACCATGTCTCTGTAATTGCCACTAGATCATAACCTTTAGCCTGCACACAGACTTCTAACTCCTCCTGTTTATTCCCCATGCTGCGTGCGTTGGTGTACAGGCATTTCAGGGAGCCAGTCCTAGTACCCTTTTTCCCCTGTGGGACAGGGTCTAAAAAGCTATCCTTTCTCACAAGTGAAACAAGAGATTGATAGTCCTCCTTAGCCCGCCATCCTTCAATCCCTAGCATGTTCCTCTTGGGCTTGTCCCCAACAGGCCCAGTTAAATCCCCTCCCCCCTTCATGACTAGTTTAAAGCCCTGTCAATAAGCCCTGCTAACTCCTGCCCCAAAACCCTTTTTCTTCTCTGGGACTGGTGTATCCCGCCTGTCACCAGCAAACCAGGTGTCACATACAGCAGCCCGTGACTGAAAAACCCAAACCCCTGCCTTTGGCACCAGTCACGTAGCCATACATTAACCTGCAGAGTCTTCTTATATATCCCTTCACCCTCGCTTGCAACAGGTATGGAGGCAAACACCACTTGCGCTCCAGACCCTTTAACCAGCCGTCCCAGGGCCCTGTAGTCTCTCTTCATTGCCCTTACGTTCCTCGTAATAATTTCGTCACTGCCAACCTGAAAAACCAGCAGCGGATAGTAGTCAGACGGCTGCACCAGTTCAGAGAGCATGTTTTCTAGTAAATTGATAACTGTAATTTTGTTTCTAAATTCTCATCAGCAGGCTTCATCTTCAAATGTGGAATATGACTTTTGGACACAGTATTGAAGTGCCAACTGCAAAAAATATATCTTTTCAACTGTCCTAAAAGGGACACTTCTACTTTTATTGCCCATTATAATTGTAGATATGTCACTGGGGAGCTTGGAGCTGTGTTCCAATGTCAGATATTTTTCTGCAAAACTTTATGCACCTGACCTGTTTCTCAACTGAATGAATAAGAGTTGTTTCTCTACTTTATTTGTGTAGCTGGTTATTTCCATTTGCATAATATTTTGTGCTTTCCTTTATTTAATTGCTCCATACCTAAATCAGTTTTTAAATTTCTCTTGGTAATTTTGAACTCCAGTTGTGGTCTAGTTCAGCATCTTGGTATCATCTGCAAACCTAATCAATAAGTTGTTTCTTGTTGAAAATTCTGAATTGTACTCAATGTATTGTTCCAATTTGTTAGCCTAGGAACTGGGGAGGAAGGAGGAAGACAAGGGAGGAGCTGGGGAAAAAGTGTGTTACTTTTGTCTTTGTTTCTTACTATTCAAATATATTCTAATTGGTCATAAATTAAATTGATTTTGCCCAAGTCAGGTCTGTTTTGCCTGTGATGGTAATTGGTAAGTGATGTCCCTGTCTTTATATCAACCCTTAAGCTTTCTTTTCATCTTCTTGTCTCCCTTTGTCCTGTTGAGCGGGGGGAGTGAGTGAGTTGGTGGCTGTGCATCTGGAAGCTGGCCAAGCTCAATGCACAACAAAGAGTGTAAAAAAGGAGTCTATGCCCTTGGTTTCAACAACATTTCTGATCAATCAGAGGGAGCAGATATTCTCCAAATCTGAGAATATCTTTATTGTCTGCTTCCATGTCTATCTTTACCACTTAGTTTTTTGAGCAGCTGGCAGTAGTGGAGACTAGAATTTAAAACCTTTACCCTGTTAGCTAGGAATTGCACCAACACTTGAAGAGGAAACATTGCAGAACATTTGCATATGTTTTCAAATCTACTGTAATTAAGACAGAATTTTATATTTGGCAAAAGTGCTAACATTAATTGAATATGTCTGTATGGCTCTGCAAATATGCAGCTGTGCCTGTAGGGAAAGGGAAGATATTCCAGCCCTTACCTGCCTAAGTCCAAAGTTGGTTAGATACACCTCTAGGATGCACATAGATATTGGAGTAAATCCTTCTGTTCCAAACCAAGTTGTCATGAAACCATCCACAGAGCAGAAAGTTATTAAGTACAGGATAGGCTCACATAAAACAAATAGTATCTGAATAATTTCAGTATGTTTTTTTTATATCACCAAGAGATTGACACTTTAAGTCATGAATCCCAGTACCATCTATCAAGATACTTAGAGTTCTTGTGCGAGACAAAAAGACAGGGTAGTCTGAAGATGTGTGGTTTGCTGTTTGTGCATCTGGCAAATTATGAATTTAGGCAAATGATAGAAGATACAGCTCTGTTACAGATGACTTGTAAAAGTGAAGTTTGCCACCAAAAGGAACACTTGGCAGGCATGAACACACAACACTGAAAAATATCTTCAGGATGCGATAGCAACAGAACTGTAAATCTAGTTGAAAAGATGAACAACTGTGAAATTCATCATATTTAAAAGTTCAATAGCATATTAATTTAATTAATAAATTTAGTTTTCATCCCTCTTTTGACTTTAAAGTGTTTAATCTTTGTGGTACCAATTGTGTTTATGCATTATTTCAAGGTTCACTATGACTTTGGGCTTAGAAATATTCTG
Source organism: Lathamus discolor (assembly GCF_037157495.1). Classification (NCBI taxonomy): domain Eukaryota; kingdom Metazoa; phylum Chordata; class Aves; order Psittaciformes; family Psittacidae; genus Lathamus; species Lathamus discolor. Next base: position 97,085,810 of record NC_088885.1, on the reverse strand, counting down.
TCTGTTTTAAGAACACTTGGAGCAGTGAAAAGGTCTAATCCCAAAGAGCCAGAGAAGACTGTAGTGATGAGAGTTCTGCGGGACATGAACCTCTCCAAACTGGTACTGTAACACTGGCGATTTTCCCAAAAGAGTACTTTATTTGCATTTTAAAATGTAGTTATTATGCACTTTGAAAAGCTCTTTTTCTTCATCAGTTGGATATGTTATTTTGCAGTTATTAATATGGTCTGTCAGTGAGTGGAGAAACAGAATGCACTTACAGTGTAAGCACTATTTGTCTTTTAAAGAGAGGAAAGCACATCAGAAGCCTTAGCTGAAAAGAATAGTTGAAAATACCATCAGATCCCAGGGGACCTAACTTGGCCCTCTAATTGGCTCTTGCTTTTTTTTCTTTATGCCCCAAGGACAGAAAGGAAAAATACATTGTATCAAGTTTTAATAATGTTATTAAAGATCCTTCTCAATCCAGAATTTTAATTTATACATTTCTTGAGAGTCTGTTGCCTTTTCAGAATATTGCAATGAGTGAAGTAATTGGAAGCAGCTAACGCCCACTTGTATAGTCTAATCTCTTTTGTTATTACTATTTAAAGTATTCATCTTCCTTTTTATTGCTGCAATTGAAAGGTTATAGCGCAACTAGACTCTATGTATTTACCTTGGGAGCCAGTTTTGTGAGGAAACCAATTACTCTCTTTCTGATGTTAATCTATTCAGCACATCGGTACATATGTTCAAACCTATAGGCATGGTTCAGTGACTTATGGAAGGAAAAAAAATCATAAAAAATCCAAGGCAAAATATGATTTGAATAAATCTTGCTGGCTTACATACCAAATGAAGAAATGTGTGTGTGTATATATATTGAAGAAAACTCTTATGTTAATATTTTTGTAAGATTGAAGTATTTAATTTAGAAATTACTACTTGTGATTGCATTGTAAGAAATTCACTTAATAAAACTGATTCATAATTATGTGCTTCGGAAAAGGGTTAGGTTTTCTACTGCAATATTTTAGGTGGCATATTCTTGAAGGCTGTTTACAACTATAATAATTATTTCAGTGGATAAATAATGTATTTCCCCCTATTTTATCCTTGACAGGTAGATGAAGATGAACCCTTATTTATGAGTCTTATTAATGACTTATTCCCTGGAATTACTCTGGATAAAGCTGGGTATCCTGAACTACAGTCAGCCATCCAGAAACAGGCAGAGAAAGCTGGGCTGATTCATCATCCACCATGGATACTTAAACTCATTCAGCTGTATGAAACTCAACGAGTCCGACATGGTTAGCATGCTAGATGAGGGTTTGAGATTGCATACAAGCAATAGTTTTTTATATTATCTCCTACAGAATGCGGAATATTTTCACCAAAAAAAAAAAAAAAAGTATTTTAAAGTAGTACAGATGTCCTTTTTAAGGCCTAGGTGGATATTTTGCTAGGAAACTGTTATGGCTTTTTTTGTGTGTGTGCAATGCACACATAGTGAGATTTTAGCCTTATTGTATTGCATTTTTATGGGAAATATGAGTGTGGCCTTCAGTGATTGAAATTTCTATGGAACAAGTTAAAATGCAGAGTATACATTAAAATTCAGAAACAGGCAATTTTGTGGAGTGTTCAGAAAACAATAGTTGCCCTCAGACATAGTTCAGTTGTGAAGCTCATGTTTAAATTTACTGTGAGATTATGATGCCAAGAAGATTACAAAAAATAATCTCTCAAACCTTTACTTTGATAGATCCTATCAAGCATGCAGTATAATTCCAAGTGTTGTTCTTTGTATTCCGTTCTGGCCGGTTACACTGAGGAGAAATAAGCCAAACTCTTGCTGGACCATGGGTGGGTTGGACAAAATGGCCTATAGAGGTCCCTTCCAACCTCAACCATTCCATGATTCTAGGAAAATACATTTTTACAGTGCTCAAAAGGCTAATGAGTAAAGTTTATTCTGTCCTAGGAAGGGTGCCAAAGACAGTAGTAAGCCCAGATTTACATTTCATAGCTGAGTGGAAAAAACCCCCACTACTTTGAAATGTTCCTCACCCCCTAAGCTCTAACAACTAAGGATTTTTTTCAGTATATGAAGGAGAATATATAAAGTAAATGTAACTAGAGGAGAAAAGATTTATGAAGATGACATCCTTTTTATTTTCCCTTTTTATGTCATAATAAGAGAATAGTAAGCTTAAACTAATGGACAAATAAAAGGAAATACTCATTTGCCTTGCACAGTCTGAGGCCTTAAAGCCTCAAATACTTAGTTCATTTTGATAAACCAAAGAATTGATTAATGATGTGCTGACTTAATTTACATCCAGATTGCTGGGTTCAGTGTTCCATGTCAATTCATAACACCTATATTTGTATAGAAACAATGAAAGTTTTAATGATTTAGTCATGATTTAATATGCCTTTTTTTAGAAGAAGCCATTTGGTCTGTAAGACACCACAGACCACTGTTCTCCCCAAATTTTCAGGATTCACTATAGCATTCTGCTTAGGTGTCTCTTCTCTCCACACATCGCTGCTATTCCCGGGGGTTATGCAGCTCCAATTGGTCTAATACTTGGATGCTCAGGGCCTTTCTGTGACACAAGTTATTGTATGGAGGGAAAAATACTCTGTTTTCCTGACTTGCATTTGTCCTACTCATGGACCACTGGATTTATGGAGAGGCAGCATGGGATTTCAAGTAATCAGGAAAAATCTGCATGATTTCTCTTGGTTGAAATAGAGGCAATATGTGCAAATGAAGTGCTCATGCACGCAGACACACACATATGCATGGAGATTCAGTGCATGGATCCTGAAATCTCTTTTGCATAGCAGTTTTGGTCTAACTGCTGTTGAAATCAGCAATCCATTACAATGAGGAGCTTGGATTAGATCTCCCCAGACATAACATATTGCATGATTAAGTAACTGTCTGGGTGCTCAAATGTTTTTGGGAACAGTCAGCTCCCTTTATTTTTAGAGGAAATGTCAAGCAGTCTGCATTATTCTGGATTAGGTTTGTAACTTGTATTTGTGATTGTTTGTTCCATACTTTTATTTAAGAGGTTTTCAAAGCCAAATAAGTATTATGCTGTCCAGTCCACTTTATGGATAATATGAGTTACCTCGCTCCCTTAGATGACTTGGGAAGTCTGTTTGAATGTCCCATCTGCTTTTGGACAGACTCTTGGCCTCTTGAGTAGGTAATTTAGAAAATACAGCTAAAAAGGATCAACTGTAGGCTCAAATTATTGTTGAAGACATAGCTGCTTTTCCTTAGGCAGTATGTGTGTACAATGATGAAATTAAAAGTGTGGTTGCTGTTAACCGTTTGGTTTTTTTTTTTTAAGAAAGATGTATTAAAATGTCAGCATGGATGGATGCAAGTAAGTGTTTTTGTTATGTTTGTTTCAGAAACATACACTCAATTTTTTTATATCATTGGGAACTACTCATTATCATTAAATACATTTAGAAATTACTGGTTTTGTTTGCCACTAGTCATGTCAATGTCATTGCATGCAAACATAAAAAGGCAGTTGTATTTTCCCATTAGAAAAAGGAAGAGAACTGCCTGAGGGAGGATACAAAGGCACATAGGCTTGACTATCATAATAGAGCAGATGTCATAGAGGCCTTCTAATAATATTTTTAAATTCCATTCCAGTCAACATTAAGTGGAGTGAGAAGCATTTATTTTTTTGTATTGGCTTTTGATAAAAATAATATAAAGATCATTGATGCAATGAACTGTTAAATGGTAGCATGACATTTTGACATTTAATTTTAAACTGTATTCATGTTGTTTTAAGGAATGATGACTCTAGGTCCAACTGGTGCAGGAAAGACAAAATGCATTAATATTTTGATGAAGGCAATGACAGATTGTGGTGCACCTCATAAAGAGATGAGAATGAATCCAAAGGCAATCACAGCTTCCCAGATGTTTGGTACCCTTGATGTTGCTACAAATGACTGGACAGATGGTATTTTCTCTACATTATGGAGAAAAACTTTAAAAGCAAAGAAGGTAATGGATACTGTATCATGATAGTTAATAAGGACATTTAATACTGTTTCCATAAGGTCTCATTACCTGTCATCTATGTGAAAGATCTTCTATTATAAAAATCAAATGGGAAAATAATTGTTAGTTGTAGTTTATGTTTGACTAGCTCAATATACACAAGAGTCAGAATTACGTGTATGTACCAGAGAGCACAAGGCTTCCCAAGCACTTCAGGTTCCAGAACTGGAAAATATTTTAAGGGCTTTGCTCTGTTCTGTAAGCAGGTAGTCCTACCATTTGAACACAAAAGCAAGAAATGTTCATGTTTTGACATAAGGAGAGGAAAGTTGATTTTATCCTGTCTGGTTTTATGTCATTGACACTATATGCCACTATATCTCTATTTCATTATATCAGAATGTAAGAGGCTTTGGTAAGAAATCCGTATAAGCATTTCCCAGTTCTCTTATCAAACCAGCAGACGATGTTTCATAGAATCATAATAACACTCAAATCTCCTGAAGTTTCATTTTGTCCTCACTAAGAAAATGGGAAGCTGTACATGAAATACCTAGGTAATATCCCACAAGGAATAAATGTGTGTTTGTGACTGTATTTAATGGGATATATTTTCTTCCACCCTGATTCTGGGCTGGTTAATATACTTGTGTAAAAGAAAAGGACAGATTTAAGCTTAGAACAGTGCAAATTAATTGTTGTCACTATTCCTTAATATCCTTTTTGGTGTGGCACAGGATAACAAAGGAAGGATTAAAATCATTGAGCAAATTATGAAAATTGAGCTAATCAGTATAACATTATGACTCATTAGTTATATCCATCAGTGTGTTCCATGAGATTAAGTAAATGTGCATTTTTGATCACTTAATGGTATATATGTAAAGTTGCATGTGTGTGTGTCTCCTTATTTTAGGGTGAACATATCTGGATAGTTTTGGATGGACCTGTTGATGCAATATGGATTGAAAATCTGAACTCTGTTCTGGATGATAATAAGACCCTTACTTTGGCCAATGGAGATCGAATTCCAATGTCCCCCAATTGCAAAATTATTTTTGAACCTCACAGCATTGACAATGCCTCTCCTGCAACAGTTTCTCGTAATGGGATGGTCTTCATGAGTTCTTCAGTCTTAGATTGGAAGCCTATTTTAAGGTCTTGGCTGCAAACACTACCAATTACATACTGTGACATCCTGTGGGATTGCTTTAATGCTGTATTTCAGGTACTTAATTCAGCCACTTCAGACAAAAAGAGAAGTTGCATTTCTTATTCTTTATCTAATGAAGCATTCTTTCTTCCTATGTGCTTTTTCAATTATTTACTTCTCTTTGTTTGTACAATAAAATAAGGATGAAGGGTTAAGAAAAATGAAAAATGGAAAAAGGAGAAAGGGAGAGAAAATTATCTTTAGCATTAATGAATGGGTGAAAATATAACAGATGAATAATTTGGATGCTTTATTTTGTCTGCATAGGTTAGTTGGCAATGAATTGTTAAATCTGTGATTATTTTATAATGTATGTTGGCAAAATACAGGTATTCTCTTTGCTTGTAATTGTTACTGCAATTTTAATTCTTTTTAGGATACTTTAAGGGAGTGGGTAAACTTCCTTGTTTGTTGTAAATGTAAAGAAGTAAATTCAGAAATAATTTAAGCTAGATTCACTCTGGTGAAATCTTAGGTACTTTAGCTGCATTTGGTTCATTAATTATTTTTAAAATATTTTAATCTAGGGTAGTTCTGTGCTCTATGGTATTCTGAAGCTCAGTGTAGGTGAGTATAGGTGACTATAATGGTCTCTTCTGAATTTACAATCCATGATTCTGTTTCAAGGGAGATTTTTGAGATGGCTTCTCTTTGATATATTCTCTGACTAAACTGTGTTCAATCAATATGTCCAAAGGAAAAATTCCAAATGTTTTTTCCCCTCCATTTAGCTTTAGCACACTGAATCATTAAGGAGGTTTCATTAATATTATGGGTGGTTGTACTCAATAGTGGGTCTAAAAGCATAATCTCAGTAGTATATTTTTTTCAATTCCACTGAAATTCTCATTTTTTAATTTGGAATTTTAAAAAGAAAGTTATTGCTTTGAAGTCTTTCATCATTGTCTTCTGATTTCACCAACATCTGTGGAAGAAATCCAACTTCCTTATATAACTTACTTTCCCACTCTTTCACTCCAAACAGTTAACTTGTAGAATTAGTGTTGGATTCACAGGGGTTTCTCCTGTAATATTTTTCATTGCTGTTGGATTTTAAAAATGCAGTTTTTATTGAACTTTGAGTGATATTTCAGAAAGTTTATTTATAAATCATGCTAAAAGCAATGATGAAACTAATTTTGGAATGCCTTGAATGTTAACAAATGTCTTTTTACAGATATGTTTCATTTCGGTCCCATTTACTTTAAAAGCAATGTTTAACAAGCTATTCATTTTGTTCTACTTCCAAAACATAATGATATGACATAGTATTTACTGCAGCAGCAAGAGAAACAATTCTGATAATGAATTCTGAAATGTGCTTCTAAAATAATGTATATGTGGGTCAATTCACTGCTTTTTTGCCACAATTCTATTTATATTTTATGCTACAACTTGCTCTGAAAACATAATAGCAACATTTAAAATACCCAAGCCTGAAGCAATAGCAATAAAGTCCAGAAAAATACGTATTTTATTAGACTGAGAGATGAAAATGCAGTGAAATATGAAGTTAGTTCTGTGCTGAAGGCACATTTGCAACTATCAAAATGTAAATGAAAGCTGTCACACTGTCAGTTTTCTTTCACTTTTAATGTGCTATCTTTGCTTCTCAAATAATAGAAGTGATAATAGTGATTTTACAGATGAGGGTTACACTACTTGTGTATTCAGACAGCTCTTTTTACAGTTATTATTTTCCCCTACATAAAAAAAAAAAAAAAAAGAGGATGAATTCTAAAAGAAAATTTGTGAAATAAGAGGAATCAACAGTAGTCAAACCCCAAATACAGATCATGGTGAATTTGATGCTAGTATTAGGAAAAGCATGAATGTGAGCAAGCTTACAAATATCTCATCTTTAGAAGAAAATAGAGATTAGCCTAAAGATGGAACTATATTAAATAAGGACAATCAGTAAGTGTACCTATAGAGACCTTTTGAAATCAATCTAAATTCAATCAAAACAGACGTAAGACAACTGCTATAGCAATTACAACCTGCTTACAAGAAACACTCCTCATTTTTGCTAATCAAAAGTATTTGTCACTGAAAGTTTGCTTGTTGGATAAAATTATTTTTAATGAGGGTACAGCAAGTAGCAGTAATATAGGAGGAAGCATCAGAGAATAATATTGTGAAACAGTGGAAAGAATACATTTATTCTTTCCATGTGTATTACAAATTTAAACGTAAGTCATTAGTCTTCACATAAGAGTCAGGAGGCAGCCCCAAAAATGAGGATAAATTAAAAAAAAAGAAAAACCCAAACCACCACCCCACCACCCCAAAAACCTGCCCAAAACAACCTTATTTTGAGTTGAGACCATCTTTGAGTCCTTTCTATTTCACGGGGTTTTTTAAAAACAGTGATTGAAGGGTTGCACTGTTACCTTTTCTTTCCCAGTTCTTTCTTCTCAGCATCATTTTGCAGTTAGGAGTAATTTCAAGTAAGCTCTCATTCCCATATGAAGTCTCCACTCTCCTTTTAGAAGCTCAACTGCCAATTTCTTGTCTGTGAATGATGCTGTTACCTGTAAGCAACAGAATTGCTTCGCTGATGGAAGTAATTATCTGAGAGTTTCAAAGAACAAAATAATTGAAATAATTACCCTGAGTGGTGTTACTTAGTTTGCCTTCAAAGTGCGAAGCTCAAACCAGTGATAGATGTTATGCGAGTAACAAAAGTTTCAGCATGTTTATATATTGTTTAAAATAAAAACATAAAAAAAAAATTAGTAAGTTTAAAATAACATTTTTTCCCCTTTTTTTAATAAAATCTGCTGGCTGGATCCCTTCTTGACCTATTCTGGAAGTCCTAAAACTAGAAGAGCAGAAGTCAAATGTGACTTATTCCTCTCTCCAAATTAAATTACACCCTAATCTTATTTGGGTAAAGGCTGCTATTGACTCTGGAGCATAGGGTTGAATATATAATCCAAAGAGTTTCTTACCTTTAATATTTAAATGCTGATGTTCAAATTAATACTACAAATATTAATAAGTTTGCATCTAATTGATCTTGTGCTTGTCTAAACCTTTTGAGTATGCTACCAACTTCTTGTCCTACAGAACATTCTACAGTCCAGTGAGTTCCACAGTGACTATACACTGTGCAAAAGGGTCTTTTCTCATATGACTTTTTACCATCTGACTTAATTTTGCAGTCTCCTTGTATGGGATAGCAAATTCCTGATCCAAGTTCTTCAAAATTTTTCCTAGAAGGGTTCGGTTAGGAAGGTACCTAAAATGTCATCCAGTTCCAACCCCTGCCATGGGAAGGGACACCTTCCACTAGACAACGTTGCTCAAATCCCTGTCCAACCTGACCTTGAACACTTCCAGGGATGGGGCATCCACAACTTTTCTGGGCAACCTGTGCCAGTGTCTCACCACCCTCATAATGAAAAACTTTTTCTTCATATCTAAGCTATAGCTACCCTCTTTCATGGGATATATGATGCTAAATTCAAGAATAGCGAAGTGCAGATTGGGAATGTGTATTTGTCGTGGCCCAACTAATTTCTCCAGAATCCCAGTCCAAAAAAAATACCCTCAGAAGCAGTTAATGCTAATTGGTATCTTGATTTTACATCCTTCTTCAGCCATGTGTTCTTTTAAAAATAATAGTAATAAAATAATTGCTGTAATAATATTTACCATAATAATAAAATATTACCATATATGGACTTGATTTATTTTTTTTTAAATAAATGCAAGAACAAGAATTATACAAAGCTTACTGGAATCCTAAGTACCACAAAACTCACTCTGGTGAAAATTAGGCTCTTGAAATACAGACTGTTTTGACTCATGAAATATCTTTATTCTGTGTCAAATCAATTATTGAAAGATTTGTAGTGCCCTGTGAGACATCTAGTCCATTTTACAGATGAAGAAACTGAATCTCAGAGAGTTTTAAGTCCAAAATTTAAAGGTCTTTAGACTTGAATCACCCAGACTACTTGTAGTGCCTCACTTCTACCCGTTCCTTGTGGTACCCACAACCCTCTCAGTCACTTGAGCACCCTGTGCACTCTTGGGGGCAAATCAGGTATTTTAGAGGGAAGGCTACAAAAAACCACACAGAAATGAAATCACTTTTGCTAGGCAACAAGAAATAGCAGAAAAAGGAATGTTTTCTAAGCCTGCCTTCTCTTAGGTATGCTCATATTCAGACTGTTTTCTTTCTCAGACTACATAGCCATGAGCCCTAATCTAGATTAAGATGCTAACATGATTTTTTTCTCACAATGTGTATCTTTGTTGCATATGTTACCCACTACTCTACTAAGATGGAACACAGGAGGATGGGTTATTGTTAGCAAAATTTCATGCTCTAAGTCTGAATATTTATAATCCCAGAAATGGGGAGAAATTTTGTTTGGAATAAATTTTAGAATATCTTTGAAATTAAGAAGTTGGCCTCATCTAAGAATAAATCATCCCATTGAAAATGGTAAAAAGATCCATTGAATTGTGGTTGGTTTTTTTTTTTCTTCTTTTCCAGGATGTGATAGATTTTGTTTTCTCTGCTGTGACACCAAAAATGCCAATTTTAGAATGTATGTACATCAAACAAGCTATTGACCTCCTACAGGTAGATACGACATTCAATATTTCTCTCTCTCATGCTGTTGCTTGTTTTCAGAGGTTGTTCTAGGAGGGCAGTAGCTACATATTGCATCTGCTTTACAGGGTTTATTGTCCAACCGAGATGAGAAGCAGCTCAGCGAGGAACATATTGCTCGCTTGTTCGTTTTTGCTGTAATGTGGTCAGCCGGAGCTCTTCTGGAACCGGATGACAGGCTGAAAATGGAGCTGTTCCTACGAAAGCACTCTGCAGTGAAAGAACTTCCTGCTGTGAATGGAGAAGAAACCATGTTTGAATTCTGTATTAATGCCTGTGGCGAGTGGGAGCACTGGGCAAAGAAGGTTCGTATGCTGCAACATGCTAAGATTTCTTAATGAGTACACAAGAAAGATGTATTTGGTAAGAGGCATATTATTTTATTATTTAATCCCATGCATAATTTGGTTAGGAAGATTAAGACTACCAAATGTTCAAGAGTTTATCTTTTGAGAGATTTATTTTTCTTTTTTTCCATAAATATCTTTGGTGGGGCATAGGAGCATGCATTTGAAATAGCATTGGAAGCGAAACAGGAGTTATCTTAGTTTTGTCTACTGTCTATAGCCCAACTGTTTAAGAACTACCAGCAAATAAAAGTTTTCTTCACATAATGGAGAAGAATGGAGTGAAAATATCCCATTAGTCTAACAACCTTTTAGAGAAGCTTGGTCAGGTACTGACTGATTGATTATAAATGGGTGCTTGGCCTTCAGGAAGAAAATTTTTGCTAATGTACATTTTATGAAGTACATTTGTTTTTGTGTTCTGGTGCAAAGTGATTGTGTGGGCAGGTAGAAATTGTCAGACTTTTTCTGTGTCTTTCTTATACAGGTCCCTGAATATATTTATCCTAAAGATTCAGTACCAGAATATACTTCCATTCTAGTTCCAAATGTAGACAGCGTCCGAACAGATTTTCTAATGCAGACTATCATGAGGCAAGGAAAAGCTGTTCTGCTAATTGGGGAACAGGGAACAGCAAAAACAGTTATGATTAAGGTAGGTGGAATGGAAAAATATGTAATAGGTTTGTGTGAAAGTATCACAGTCATTGACATTGGCACAAATGTTAAATTGAAGTGCAAGAGTAATTTGATTTTTCTTCAAATTACACACTAGCAGTCTTACTGAGGTATTTTGCCACTAGTCACATGGCCTGCAAGCAAAACACCTTAAGTATCTATACTTCAGTATAAAGGGTTCTTTTGCACTTTGCTAACCATGGCCACAAGGTCATGTGACGAATGTTCTTTTATATGCTTGCTTTTCTTTTGAGAAGTCAAACTGGAGGTTTTGCTAAGAAAATATTGATCCTTCCCCATGCTTTGTCAGTGGTGCCATGTGTGAACTGATCTTTTGCATGCCCTTCTTGCAATGACATTCTTAAGCCAAACTGAAGAGAAATTAAGAACTTCCTTTTTTATGCAGGCTGAACTTTTAGAGGGTAAATTTAGTGTTTATTATCTCTTCTTTTAGTATCTTCACTGAAAATGACATGTTGTTCTTTCTATAGAAGAAAATAATAACAGGATTGCTATTAAATGAACAAATACATATTTTCCATATTCTAAAATGGTGCAGGTTAATCATATGACAGTTAAAAAATTAGTAACTTACTACAGAAGAGCCAATAAGTGAAAGGCTGAACAAATGTAGGTGTTGTACCGAAACTGGTATCCCTTATTTGAAAAAATGCAAGTGTAATGGCCTTTAGCATGGTGTCTGTGATTTCCAGGAGATTCTTTGGTCATGAGAGGTAGCTAAATAAAACCGATCTACTGTTGGGATGGTGAATTTGCTATACAGGCATCTGTACTTCCACTGGATTTGTAGGGGTCTGGAAACTGAAAATAACTGAAAAACACTGGCCTAAATTGACCTTTGGCTTTCTTAAACTCTGGAGCCATTTTGAGTCCTCTGGCCATGTTCTTTCTAAGCCCTGACATCAAGCAAGTTGTACCAATGCCAGCAGCCATTAATACTACTTTTTCAGCATAGCTGTTGATGCCAATATGCATGCCGGTGTAATGTCAACTTCTGTTCTTGGCACCAGCTGGAGAACTTTTTTAGCAGAGTGAAGAAGCAGGGTCTGGGTGGTGGTCTTGATATTCTGCATACTGGATTTTGGCCAGATACTGGCAACCTGCAGCCTTCAGCTGCCATTCCTGTCCCTAAAAATAATTGGAGCTGATTCTTAGGAGTTGCTTACCCCATGTCAATGCTATAGAGCAGAGTATGTTCTTTACACAAAGGAGTGTAATGCCAGCAGACATTTGACCTCATTTAAGGTTAGGATTGAAAGTTGGTTGCCTTCACAACCGTTCCCCTTCTGCTTTCACCTTCTATAGAATTTTATTTTACTACATGTTGTGGAAAAGAAATTTCCAGATATAAGCATCTGGTTTGATGAAAAAGTAAAAATCTTTTAATATAGAATACCCCTGGTTGTAATCTGAATTAATCTGAAGTAATATTCAGCGTTGAGTCAGGCATCAGTATATGTCAAAATAAATAACTTATAATGGAGTGTTAAGACCTTTACTCTGTACTATTAATTCATGAATTGCAAAAACTTGATATTTTAATGTGAAACTGTTACGGTAGAGCTGAAATTCCTCTGACAGTTTAACTAACAAAAATAATCTCATTAAATAACTTCTTGATTTTCAAAGGTAGTTCTCACTTATATACTGTGGAATATTATTGTTACTATGTAAAGATTCTGAAAAGCCATAGTGAATAAAACATGAGTGTTTTCTGAACAGTTGCATATTCGTAGTTGTGGTGAGTTGACCTTGGCCTGCTGCAAGACCTCCACCCAGCCGCTGTCAACCCTTCAGCTGTCAAGAGTACTCACCAAGTACAGGACTGCTGCGTGTACATCCCATGTGTAGTCATTTATGTGATGTCTGAGAAAAAGCCTGTTTCTGAAGGGCACCTTTTCTTAAACTGAGATCATTGTATCAACAAAATTAACAGTTTAACAATATTAATAAAAATATTTTGAGGGGGCTTAGCTGTATCTTCCTTTCTGTTGCCACACAGAGTGTATGTCTCACTGGAGTGGTTCTTAGATTACTTAATCAGCAATTATATAGGTTTATTTTTATGAGGTATGAAAATAGGAACATTTCTAGTCAACCCTGTTATAAAGATAAGAATTTAAATGATATTTATTTTTCCAGTCATTGTAGAAGAACCAAATCTTAATTTCCAGTACTATTTTTATGTCCTAGGACTCCTTCTAAATAAAACATTTCCCATGCTGTGTATATGTGTATATACGCCTTGGTGTGACTCCAGGGTTGCATCTTTTACTTTCCGGTGCTATTATAAACCCTTGTTTCTTTAGGTGATCCTCCTCAGGTGTGGGAATTGTGTGCATTCATAAAGCCCAAGGATTCCTTTCTTCATTAAGAGAGGATAACTGTCAGTAAATGAGATGCAGCTGGTTTTAATTTTGTACTACCGTTCCTGCACACTGCTTTTGTTATAAGATATGGCTATAGAGTTAATGTGAAAAAGGACTTGTTTTTTCATTTGTTCCTTGAAGACTGCTGTAATAGATCATCACTAACAGCTTGAATTTAGAAAAACTGACAATTGCTAATGCAAAGTTCATTTGCATCTTGAGTTGTCACGTCTACTTCCTGTAACAGCAAAGTCTGTTAAAAGCTTGTAAATTTTAATACTTAGAAACTTTATGCAAAACATTAACTGAGAGTTTGGTTGAATTTCAGGTCAGAGATGGTATATTTATCTTAAATAAGCTGCTTTTTGACATTTTGAAGTTAATAGCAGGACTGAGATTTTGTAGATGGCTGGTTTTTTGCAGGGCGGCTGAGTATCTATGTCTCCTTTTGGATGAATTAATCTGGAGTTACTGGTGCACTTTACTTAAAATGAGTTTATCTTGCAGGATTACACAAGCAAATATGATCCTGATGTTCACTTGACCAAATGCCTGAACTTTTCTTCTGCAACTCTGCCAAATATGTTCCAAAGGAGCATAGAAAGTTACATAGATAAAAGAATGGGCACCACATACGGTCCTCCATCAGGGAAGAAAATGACAGTCTTTATTGATGACATCAACATGCCTGTGATTAATGAATGGGGTGATCAGGTAAAAGGAAAATGTTAACATTTAGGAATTGGTGGTCTTACCATTGCGGATGATGGAAATACTGATCTGTAGGCTGCAAAAATAGGAAAAATTAGGGAAAAGATATCATAATATGGACTGGAGCAAATATGTGTACTAAAACCAATTTCCCTAAGCCAGTTTTTCCCAAGAGTAATAATCTGTCAATCCCAAAAGATTAGGGTCAGCATCAAGCCACTTAGTGCAACCATTATAGCTTTTAGGCCTTTTATTTTGGTTACATACAGATCTTGCAGAATTTCCAAATTAGTTGTACTAAGAAGCAGTCTGGGAAAGGAAACATGCAAATCCAAGAGGCAATCAGAGACTCCTTCCTCCTTCCATCTACTCTGGACCTTAAAATACAGTTATTATTAGGTGAAATCTAACATCACAGTTGACATCCAAAGCTAGCGAGATGTCTTGATGAATGAATATTTATAGTCCTATGCTCTGAAAATCTGACTTAAATTCAAAAAAATTACTGCTGAGAAAAAGTAATTTTCCTGTTCCCAGTATAGCTCTGTAATCCTGTTCTCTCACTGCCTCTGTACAAGTGACTATACTTTGTGCTAAACTAACCATTCTTTGTCACTAAGTGCCTGTGTCAATCTGAATATATAGTCTGGCTCAAAACTTTAAAGTGCTGAGTTTTCTTAGACTGATATTATGGAAATCCAGTTGCCTGCCTGACCTTATGCCTCCAAGTACTTAGCACATGAAGCTTGTGGGCAGCCAACCCACTGCATAAAAGTGCTTGGTACTATGTGGCATGTCTTTATAAATTGCTGAAATGTTCACCAAGATACCTGAAATTAAGAAAGATAAGAGATGTCTTTCCTTCTAATTTATTATATTTGAAATTTCCTCTTTCATCTTTGGCGTTTTTTTAAAGTTTTTAATTTGAAACCCTGAAACACTTAACTGCTCCATTTATTCTTATTTTTGATGATAACTAGATCACCAATGAGATTGTAAGACAGCTGATGGAACAGAAAGGTTTCTACAGTTTGGAGAAGCCAGGAGAATTCACAAATGTGGTTGACATCCAGTTTGTAGCTGCTATGATTCACCCTGGGGGAGGTCGGAACGATATCCCACAGCGCCTTAAACGCCAGTTCACCATCTACAACTGCACATTGCCTTCTAGTTCTTCTATTGACAAAATATTTCAAACAATGGCTGAAGGTTATTTCTGTGTACAACGAGGTTTCTCTGCAGAAATATGTAAACTGGCTTCAGCTTTAGTTTCTACCACTCGAAAGGTTTGGCAAACAACAAAAGCAAAGGTAAAAATATGTATGTTAACCCTTTGAAACATCTCTACCATGACAAAGCAACAAGACCCAGGTCTTTGGTACTGTCATGTGTGCTCATACTTCACATTGTGAAGTGGTGGCCTGGATGTATAATTGCTGGCTGATGCCTCTGTTCTGAATTTGTTGCTATCAGCACCTAGCTCTACAAACAATCATATACAGTGCCTTCTACAGCTAATATAAGAATTATATTACTATAATATAGTAAGGATAGCTGATAGGAAGATTTAGAGGTCTTCTGCTTGAGAAAATGTCAAAGGCATAGGCATAAATTAAAATTAGATAGGAATTTTAGAATCATAGGATCATCAAATAGTTAGGGTTGGAAAGGACCTTAAGATCATCTAGTTCCAACCCCGATACCATGGGCAGGGACACCTCACACTAAACGATCTCACCCAAGGCTTCATCCACCATTTTCTGTAATGGTGCTTGGGATTGTGGGAAACTTTAAAGGTCTGAATTAAAGAAGACAAATTTGGTGTAGAGTGAACCAGTTAAAAACAAACGAGATCTGTTATTTTGCAAATTCTAAATATTTTCTTCTTCTGTTTCAAACAGAACAGATTGTACAAACATTTAACTGCAATTCCTACACAAATGTTGCTTTGACATAGAAAATAGAATCTTTGTGTAGAACGAAGCTTGAAAAGTTAAGAGTAAAATTAAATCAAAATATCATTTTTTCCCCAAATTTTATATTCTGATTAAAAAACAAAAAAGTGGAGGGGAGTAGCAGAAAGATAGGGATAGGCAGGGATTTGGTAAATTATACTTTCTAGTCCAGAAAATGTTGGTCAGAATTTTCCAAATAACTCAACTGTAGACATAAACTTGGCTTGCATTGAGAAATAGAGTTCTAATGAAACTATTGGTCAGCATATTCAACATAAATGGTGTTTATTACTAGGCTAGTCAACTGCCTATAGAAAAAATGTAGCTTTTGCTAAGTTTTTCAAATCCTCTTTTCTCATTTTTCTGCTCCTTTGCTTTTCCTCATCTATTTTTCCTTTTTTTCATCATCCTTTCATCATATGTTCTTGGAAAGGACAAAAGAGAGTGACAGAAATTATCTGGAAGAAAGGGCAGGAGCAACAACACAGGTTAAGCAATGCTGACATTTTTACTGTGGCCTTCAATGCCATCATTAACTTACCTGTCTTGGCTATCCTTCAGTGCATGTTTCTGGGGCTTGTAAGATTCAAAGAAACTCATGTGAAATCTATGTGAAGTTAAAAAGCTGGCCATTACTACTGTCATTTCTTCATTTTCACTGCTACCTCTTAGACATGTATTTCTTAAGCATGTATTTCTGCTTTAATGCAATATTGATTTTGAAGTTTGTGAAAAATTCCATATTCATTTAATACTATATGCAAAATATTTTTATTTAGTAGCTAGTTGAATATATCTTATGACATTATTTTGTAGATGTTACCAACTCCAGCTAAATTTCATTACATCTTCAATCTACGAGACCTCAGTCGTATTTGGCAAGGAATACTTACAGTTACTTCTGAAGTCTGCCAGAGCATCAGTGTTTTGGTAGCCTTGTTCCAGCATGAATGCAGACGTGTTATTGCAGACAGGTTCATCAGCCAAAGCGATAAAGACTGGTTTGAAGATATGATGAGAAAGGTAGGCAAATAGTGTTCCAGTATTTGCCACAGAAAGAAGCCAATGAAATGTTTCATTATTAAAGCAATCCTTAATGTATTTTTACAGATTGCTTCTGCAGAACATGGTGAGAATCTATTTGAAGATAATTCCACAGAGTTATACTTTGTGGACTTTTTGCGTGATGTCCCAGAAGCTACTGGAGATGAACCTGATGATGCAGAGTTGAAGGCTCCTAAAATTTATGAGCCTATCCCATCCTTGGATTATTTGGCTGAAAGATTACAGATGTTCATGCAACAGTACAATGAAACCATCAGAGGATCAAAGATGGATTTAGTATTTTTCAAGGTATTAGTGTCTGTAATTATACTACTAATACAGAAAGTGTCTGCTCTTTTCCACTTCCTAATACATGGATCTTGTATGTTTCTATCAAACTATTTTGGAGATAGCTCAGAATGGCTATCTCTGTATCCAAGCCTTACAAGTAAAGTCTATAAAGCCATGCTTCTGTCTCCCAGCTGCCTTCACTACCACAAATTATTCCATCTCTTTGCAGTTCCCCATCTTTTCTTTCTCCCACTTTGCATAATGCAAAACACAGCTTATTTCTTTCTACAGTGCACATTGCAAATGTCATCTTGCGTCTCTGAGTTACCTCTTTCTCAAAGGTCTGTTGATGCATGATGCTTTCTTCAGCTTTAGACTGGGTGGTTTGGTAGATTTTTAGGGCATTTCAGATTAATGCTTGCTGTAAGGTAAATACAGCAGCTGAATAAGAAATATCTACAGTGTACTTGTATTTTACTTTTGGCAGCCTGCTTAGTGAGTCTGTAATTGTCTCAGCTAAATGGTTGGTGAAGGGTATTAATCCACATCCTTTCTACTCTTCCTCCTGTCCCCTGAAGGGACATGCCCTCAAAGACTGCATATTACATACATTTCTTCATATGAGCTTGATACAAGAGCATTTCTTTTGGGCTATCCCAGCTCCCCACTGAAGTCAGAAAAAAATCTCTTGTTGATTTTGATGAGTACAGGATGCAAGTCTTTGGCATAGTCTCCAGAGAAGTCAACTAGCTGCTGAGACACAGTTGCTTGGTGATGTGATTCTGGTTGAATATACATTAGATTATTTTTACATCATTTCATATCTTTTTCTCTCAATACACAGGATGCAATCATCCATTTGATTAGAATATCACGGATTATTCGTACTCCCCAAGGAAATGCATTGTTGGTGGGTGTGGGTGGATCTGGAAAACAGAGTCTGACCAGATTAGCATCATACATAGCTGGATATGAGAGCTTTCAGATTACTTTAACAAGGTAATAAAATAGAGTGTATATAGACATTTGCTTCTTAATTTGCCATAGAAATTAATGTCTCACAATCAACTTCCATGCAAACCTGACAAATACTTTATCCCTCATAGTAAACTACATTTTTGATGAAAGGCATGTGTGCAAATACACAGTGTGTAGATGACAGATCCTGGGTCTTTGTTTTGCTGCCTTTATGCTACTAACAAGAAATCTGTCTTTCTTTCAGCATTTTGAGTTTGCAACGCACATGTGTGGTGTCCCACTAAAATATCATGTTGCCCTATAGATAACATGGAATAATCTGCTGCTATATTCTGCATAGTGGGCAAATGCTGATGGCCAGGGCAAATAGTAACTTTTTCTATAGATGTTTATGTGCCTAGATTGTATTATGAATTACAACTGCTATCAATGTCAATAGTTCATAGTGCTGGAATTTAGTAATTTGTAGAAACTTGCAGTGACTTCCTACTGCCTTCCATCTGTTTCTTTTTGATATAGGGTTTACAAGAGTAAGCCCTGAGAGCTGGCAGTGTGTATTTCATTCTGCAAACTACTCAACACACTGAGAAATCTTCCTTAGGGAGATATATCAGGTCTTTGAACAATGTTATGAGGTTTCTGATGAAAGGAAAGGGAAAGAAAGACATATCACTGACCCTTCCTGTATCCCAGAGGCAGAAAGAAGAAACAGTGGGAACAAAAAAAAAGGGAAAGAAGGTGTAGAGTCACACAATAGAGTCCCTAGACTTCCAAGTTTCAAAATGCGTTAATAAGGCAAATAAATATTTCAGTCACTTAAGAAAGGTTCTTTTGCAGAAGCTAACTGGAAGCAAGCTAAAAGCAGATAGCTGGAAGTGTATATTTTCAAAGTGGATAGTAACCTTTTGTAACTTGCCACAGGAGGCTGTGGAGGAAGACAATATCAGCGGGTTCATAAATGGAACTTAGGACAAGATGGACATACCTTCTAGCATTCCTTATAAAATTACAATGTATATAGAGGGGGGAAGGAAGAAATGAGCAGTGAAGAGTGGAAAACATGAGTTGGCTCATGTTTTCTAAGTAGCATTTCCTATTAAGAGTATTGAGCTAGATAGACTGCTTTTCTGACTCAGTAGAGAAATTCGTATGTTCTTATTGGAATACCACACAACACTGTAATAACTTTGTCTGAAACATTCAAACTGAAGAGTTAGATTGTTTTACAAGCTCTGCACTGCTTTCATTGGGGATATTTATAAAGCAGTGGTAAGATTGAGCTGGAAGCGATCTGGGAGACTTTCTGATGGCATATTTAATAGAAAAGTATTGTTTTCAAATACTGAAGAATGGGTCATGCAAATATTGCTCATGACTTTGAAGAGACTCTTGGAATTAAGAAACTGATTTTTTTAAAGAAAAGAGGTTCTTAATTTCACCTTTAGTTGGCTAAGAACATAATGGAAAAATCTGCCATTTTATTAACCTTACAATACTTCATTTTATATATCATAATCTGAAATCTGCAGTTGAATTTGTGTAGGCTTCATCTGAATCATACTTTTGTGCATCAGCTATAAGAGGCATAATGAAACAACCAGTCATGGTCTTCATTTGCAGCAGAGTGATAATGTTCAAGCATAATTTCTGGGGCTAGATTTCAGTTAAACCAAATAACACAATAAAAACCTCAGTTATGTTTTTCTCCTGTTTCTTAATGATTTCCTTTAACCTGCTCTCAATATCTTCAACAGATAATCCAGCTGTATTTATGTAATGGTTACAGGTTTTAGAACCTACTTGACAACTTAATCCAGCAGTATTTACCTACAGCTAATTAGAATTCTTATTAGAGCCTTCTAATTCGTATTAGAACCTAAAGTTCTAATAAGGAATTTACATCTGCAAACTGTGGGGATACAAAGCAACATCATAATTACCATAGACATAGTATTGCTCTTGCCATCTTTTTTTCCTAGCACATTATTCTGTTGATTTCACCTTGTTTCCCATGATTTATGGTACTGATCATTCACTTTGGAAATGTCTAAGCAAATAAAACTAAAAAAATGAAACCCGTAGATATGGTATTGATTTCTTATGTAGATTTTTTCTTGCCTTAAGGAAGCTAAGGCAGGTGATAGATATCTCCTGAAATGGTCTGTAATTTTTCTTCTCTCTTTCTTTAATCCTTCTCTATCCCAGAACATATGCCACCAACAACCTTTTGGATGATCTGAAAATATTGTACCACACTGCTGGGCAAAAAGGAAAAGGCATTGTCTTTATATTCACAGACAATGAAATCAGAGATGAATCTTTTCTTGAATACATGAACAATGTTTTGGCTTCAGGTGAAGTCTCAAATCTTTTTGCACGAGATGAAATAGGTGAAATCACACAAGACCTGATACCGGCAATGAAGAAGGAATACCCCCGGCGTACTCCCACTTTTGAAAATCTTTATCATTACTTTCTTGCTCGAGTTCGTAATAACCTGCATGTGGTTCTTTGTTTTTCCCCTGTCGGGGAAAAATTCAGAACTCATGCACTCAAATTTCCAGGTCTGATTTCAGGCTGTACCATGGACTGGTTCCAGCGCTGGCCTAAAGATGCTCTTGTAGCAGTTGCACAGCATTTTTTAGTTTCCTACCATATTGAGTGCACAGATGAGGTGAAACAGAGTGTTGTTAACACCATGGGAACATTTCAAGATATTGTAGCTGAAAAATGTGTTGAGTACTTTGAACGATACAGGCGACGAACATTTGTGACTCCAAAATCTTACCTGTCCTTCATTGGAGGCTACAAAGCTATTTACAAAGAGAAGTTTGCCAGTGTTGGAAGTTTATCTGAACGCATGAGAACAGGTATTTTAAAATCTGTTTGATTTTTTTTGTTGTTTGCTTGTGTGTTTTTAAAAAGATGAGAAAAATTAGAGTAAAAGGATGTGAAAGTATGGATTTAAATTGAGAGCTGACTTTCGTTTAGAGGCAGACTTTTTTACCTGTATCATGTGTGGTTACAAAATATGCAGAGGTTTTGTTTCAATGACATTTATGAATGTTTCAGATTGTGATGAGTTTTTAAATAGTTTTAGTTAGCAGTTAAAATAACTGAAAGTCCTGCTTTGATAACATATGCATGACAAGGAACTACTGAGATCCTATTTTTCACATTTAAACGTGCTAAACATAAATCTGAGGGAAGGTAAGTGAATGTTCAGATTCAGTCCCTCCAAAGAATCTTTTTTAAGAAAGTTATATGCCGAATATAATTTTTCCAAAATACTTCATCACACAAGGTCATACACAGTAAACAATTAAACAGTTTCCAATACTGAATGGTGTTTGGAAGTGAATGTAAACTTAAATTGCTTCTTCTCCCACTGTTGCCAATTGCAGAATCGAGCTATGTAAGCAGATCTCCATAGGCAGGGGGTGACTGGGCGCCTGGAATGTGCATACCTGCTTTTTTTTTTTTTTTTTTTTTAGGGTTAGAAAGATTTTCATGATGTATTTACATTTAATTTCATTGGTTTATATGTCAGAATATTGATACTAATAACTTTTCTAGATGATTTTCTCTTTGTGTGATAAAAATGTTGGAGAATTGTATTGCTCAAAAATCTTAAGCTTCTCTTACCCCCATCTCATCTGGACCTTTGTGTAATGTTGAATTTAGAAGCTCAGCCTTGTTTCCTTGTGTCTTCATTTGTATTGCTCAGGATGCCATGTTCTTCCTCTTTTTTCTATACAGTTTAGTACTTCTTATGGTCTTACGGATTTCTGAAATTTCACACATAATTCTTAAGAATGCCATTCACAATACTGATGTTTTTCGATATGTGTGTTTAATATTTAATGTCCCTCTCACATATAAGAAAATAAACAAATGATCAAGTGACAGATTCTGAAGACTCTTACTCATTAAAAAAAAAAAAAAGGAAAACATAAATAGCAAATGGATATAATGGATATTACCCTGTTTAATTTTGGTGTTCAACAAATGTGATCATTCAGTGGGGCTCCTAAATATGGATTTGAGTGACTTATGTTATGTATGCAGATTGCTGCACTGAGGTTTTACTCAATATGTCTTCCTCTTGCTAAAATGGAATTTGTTCAACACAGGTCTTGCAAAACTGATGGAAGCTGAGGTTTCAGTAAATCAGCTCTCCAAAGAGCTGGTGATGAAGGAGAAAGATTTGGCTGTAGCTTCAAAAAAATCTGATGAAGTTTTATTGGAAGTAACTATGAAAGCCCAAGCTGCTGAAAAGGTGAAAATGCAGGTGCAAAAGGTAAAAGATAAAGCTCAGGCCATTGTGGATGACATTGCCATTGATAAAGCAGCAGCAGAAGAGAAGCTCGAAGCTGCAAGACCTGCACTGGAAGAAGCTGAAGCAGCCCTGCAGGTCAGAATCAAAGATATCCTGAACATGCATGTAGTTAATGATCATTATTTGTAATAATATGGCTTATGCTTCTAACTTAAAATAAAATAAAATAAAATGAAGAAATAGCACTGACCTGCTAAACTTTGTAGAAAAAAAAAAGTTAAAACTGGGCCAGTGGAGAGGTAAGATGGGCAGTACATGCTCTGCTGTCAGGTAACAAAGCAAATCAATCACTACCTTTAAGGATTTTCTGCAGTATTGCTTCTGAATGACCTGCAAAACTGCAGCAATTGCATTACGTATACAGTCACAGAATCACAGAATCCCAAGGGTTGGAAGGGACCTAAAAAGATCATCTAGTCCAACCCCCCTGCAAGAGCAGGTCCTTCCCCAAAATATCTTTCTCTACAGTCAAGTGATTGCTTAAATAAATGGTTTGTTTTCTTTTAAATTTTTTTCAGACAATAAAACCTTCTGACATTGCAACTGTTCGCAAACTGGGTAAACCTCCTCACTTGATAATGCGAATTATGGATTGTGTGCTACTTTTATTCCAAAGAAAAATAGACTCAGTAACACCTGATCAAGAGCGCCCATCTGTGAAGCCATCTTGGACTGAAGCTCTGAAGCTAATGAATAATTCAGGTTTTCTTGGCATGTTGCTTACTTTTCAGAAGGTAAGAAGCTAGTAGTGGCATTACTACTCCTATAACTATCTCTAGAGATATGTGAAAGTGTCTTCTACCTCAAAGGCAGTTTGAAACAGATGAGACTTTTGTTTACCTATAGTTGTAGATACCTTTGTGACTGTATTCCTCTCTATTTCCCTGGTTCATTATCTCAGTAATCTTACTCCTGGGCCACACAGTTTTGATGGCAGACACAAATATCTCAAGCACGAGATCACATCTTGAGAAGCTTAGTGTTATCTGTATTTAGGCAGTTCCTGTTTCTCAGTAGGAATTTGCCTTTAAAGGTCTCACTGGTTTGATTTTTCAAATGTCTCAGCATCTCCAGTGCTACCAGGCCTCCTTGCATATAACACTTTAGAGCTCTGTCTCTGGAATAGTTTGGTGGGGAGCTGAGAGAAATACAGAATAAAATTAGCATCTTGTCAGGAATAATACTGAAATATTTCGGAACTTTTGGGGTTCTGTTGCTTGAGAAGTAGTGAAATACAGAATGAACTGGGAACCTTAGTATAAACCGTAAGAAAAATAAAAGCAAGCACAGGTTTGTATTTCTGTCAAGACAGAAACTTGTTCTGTTTACAATAAGATTCACTAAACTGTGAGACAAGGGAAATTTCTCTGCGGGGAAGAGAAAAAAAGATGTTACATATAGCTGGAACAGAAAAAGACCTAGATGGAATATGGAATGGCAGAATCATGGCCCAACTTTAGAACATCAAGGAGGTTTTGGCAAAACCTGGCTTTTCTGCAGCACTGCACAACATACTCTTTCATTTGTACACTGATTATTTTTTATCTGCTTCAGCTATGCATTTTGCTGATGCCTTTTCTAAGTTACCGGAGTGTTTTTGTTGTGCACATGAGGCTTGAAACCGTGATTCTAACTATCTGCAGGAGCCATTTCTCCCAGTGAGCCATATCGACTAGGCACCATGCGAAACTTGCACTGCCTCTGTAGACAGTCTCTTCCTGGGGCTTTCAATTTGGTTGCTTCTCCAAGTGCTATCTTCATTAAACAGAAAGAGGAAATGAGTTTAAAGATAATGGGGGCTAATTATGTAGTCCTTACTCAAGCTTCTCTCTAATGAGGCTTCCAGTTTTGGCTCTTATTGATAGCGTATGTGTTTCTGCTGGTGGTTTGCAACACATTTTACTTTACTCAGAGGAGTTAGAACAACCTCTGTGGGACTGAGTTCTTCCAAGAAGTGATACTGATGAATGTGGTGATGAACACTAGACTACTTCTGGCCCTGATGAGGTACTTCACATGCTGTCCTCCAGCCTCATTTCTTGTTTCTAAGATGGAGTATATATGAGAAAGCAGCACATCATGTCTGGAGCTCTGAGTCGACTTCACTGCTTACTTGTTTGTGAGACTTTTATTCTTTCCTAATTTTTTTTATGCAAGGAGTATTAGTGAATGAAATAGCTCCTTGGGTTTAAAATTCATTATTTAGAAGGAAAAGCTTGACAGTTTTAGGCCATTGCTGACTGGTCTTTGCTTCACCTTTGCCAGCTTGCTACCTCATCATTTTGAGTAGAATGAAAAAGTCTAAATATTTGTCCAGCACTATTTTAGAATTTAATATTTTAGCAAATTTAACATTTTAGCAAATGCTTATAGTGAAAACATCACCATATCTGATTTTAGGAATAATATAATGAATGTCTTTGTTGTAACAGTAGCTAGGGATCAGACAAGTGCAACACAGTCCTTTCTGCATAGCAGAAAGGCAGGAAAAGGGTATATTGCTTGACAGTATGAATGGAAGATGATTTTTAAATGCTTTTAAAGGAAGGCATTAATATATTGCCCCCCCCAAAAGGAAGATTTTTAATGCCACTATTGTTAAGCAACCATTGTTACCCTGTATAAGCTCTTCTACTCTACATTGCTTAAAGAGATGAATCCCATTTTCTTCTGACACTTGTATAATTAGAGATTAACCACCATCACCAAAGATCTGGCTTTCATGTTCTCAACAGATTGTGAAGGCGGAAAAAATCTGAGGTTAGAATAATGAAGTGAGCAGCTGAAAGAAATTGCTTTTACAGTTACGGAAAAGGGTTAGTGTCAGTGAAGTGAAGTCAGTGCCTTGCAGTTTCACCCTTTTCCTTCCTAAAGCTTCCTGTTTTGACTCCCTGTGTTCACACTGGTGCCTGTCAGATGCCATGGTGAGCTTCTTCAGGGAATTAGCCTAGACAAAAGCTAATCCGTCGTTTGCTGACTTAGGTTTCTGTCCTACTAGCTTCCAGATTAGTTCATTGAGCATTGGTAAAAGTATTAAAGATAGGGCAAGAACATCTGGTTGAGGGGGAGAGGAAAGTTACATCGCTGTAGCACCAAAAACTTAGATCAGCTTAAGTTGTCATGGAGCTATGAGTACAAGTAATGTCTGTAAATCTTATGGGTCAGATACGGATATTAAATGCAAACTCAAGTAAAATCTGTTGCAATGGAAGTAGGAGCTATTTTCACTTCAGTTCACAAAAAAACCCCTATTCTGTCCTTTATAAAAGTGAAAAGCAATGGTGTTGGTTTGTTCATTTCTTCTGTAGGAAGTGGTAGCATGTTTTTAAAAAACTTTCTACCATGTTTTTGAAAAATAAAATGTTTCTGTGAAGCAGACTTTATTCCAAGATCCACTTAAAAAGTAATTTTCCCTTTTCTTTGACTAGGACTCAATTACAGAAGAAACTGTGGAGCTTTTAGAGCCTTATTTGGATATGGAGGATTATAATTTTGAGACTGCTAAAAAAGTCTGTGGGAATGTAGCAGGTCTTTGCTCATGGACACAAGCAATGGCTTACTTCTATGGTATTAATAAAGAAGTTCTTCCTCTTAAGGTATTTCATATTGCCATTTTTTCTGAAGGATGAATATAGTTGAGTGGAAAAAGCATTGTGTTATTTTAGCTAAAAAAGGTGATGAGTTACAAGAGATTCTTGTTTCTTCACATCCAGTTGTGAAGTCAGACACACAGAGGTTAAATATGTCCTGGCAATTTTTTCCCCTTACACAGCTGCCCTGTAGTACAGTAGTTACTTGTGTGAACACAATCAATTTTTGATGGGTACCTAAATATACAGGTTCTTTATAGAGCCTGACTATCTGCAAGTGGGAGATACCAGTACTGTCTCTGTTCTTGACTCAGTGCCAGGCACTACTGTTTCAAGAAAATGTCTCTTCAGTCCTAATAATGAGGAAGCATACTCATTGTGATCTTGGTAGAATCTGGGAGAGGAGAGACTGTTCTTGGCACAGAAGTAGTCTTTAATGATTTTAGCTGGAATTCAGCTCTCTCAGAAAACTTTGGAGTGTCAAACTGCTACATATGAGTGTATATATAATAAAGTAAGTAGTTACCTGGCATAGAATTCTATTGTAACATTAAACCAAAGTAGAAGGGATCAGCTAACATTGTCTGCATTCCTACAGATAGCTTTATTGTCTTGGAAATGTTTCATTTATGAGCACATTGAAAAAAAGGACTTTGAATATTTAATAGCAATTTATAACCATTGCTTCTGCAAGGGATTTTATGGCTCTTTTCTGAAGAAATACATTGTCAGTTATGCTTCCACTGTACTTATGTTCAGTCTCCTATTAAATAAGCCACTGTGTCAATGGCATATTCAAAATTCTTGGCATACCTAGACAGATCTGACTCTAATTTGTTGAAAGCATGATATTTTTATTCAAGAAACTGATAGAGAAGACCATATTTCTGTGATATATAAGTAGTAATTTCCTTTTCAAATAATAGGGTGCTCACTAATAAAAACAAAATTTGAAATGTGGCTATTGAAAGCTATAAAAGAGAGCAAGATCTAGGGGAAATAGTGGCTTTATATGCAGATGCAACTCTAAAAGCTGCAGAAGTGCTCTCGCAGTTTTTACTTAAATATATATGACTTAAGATTATGTATAAATTTAACTTTGTATTCAAGCATTTACATTCTTGTCACACTGCAGCTGATAAAAACTAGAACATGTATTTCTTAGCAAAGTGGTGCCTATTGTCAGGTATAGCAACCATCACAAATATTTTAAAGCCAAATATGACAGGGGGAGGAAGTGTTTGAAGTATGCAGGAGATATTGCAGGAAGCACTGGGGTGATGCTAAGAAAATAATTGGAAATAAATGTACAATTAAACTGTGTAAAGTACTAGCACAGGCTAAATCATCCAGTGCTAAAAGCAGGTTTACTGAATGAATTCATCAAGCTGTTTTATCCTAACTGCTGTTCTAGGAGATAAATCCCCTTCAGTACCTGCAAAATTCATCCAATATATTTTTAAATTGCATCTTAACTGAGACTCAGTGCCTCATTTATTTTAAATGGGACAACTTGAGAAAACTAATTAATAGTGACATATTGTGGTAAATATAGTGTGCAAAAATTAACTAATTCCTAGAAATGGATACTTACATTCTTTAGATATGTGGTCTGCAGCATAAGGGTCATTAGTTAGAATCAAATGTAGAAAGCCTAACCAGATATTTCTTGCGTAGCAAATACAGTGCTGTGTAGCTGCTTATTGTACAGTAGTCACCATGCGTGTGCTACTTTCCTATAAACCTTCTGCCCCTCGCTGGCCATTCCTCTCTAGTTGTTACATAGTAAACAAGCCTGCTGGATTAACCTGGTAATTCTGAATCTGCTATTTACCCGGTAGTTGAAGAATATAGCAATGCAATGAAGAAGCTCTGGCTTTTGCTGTGATTCTGTTAGCATCCAATTAAAATAGTGTGTATAGTGTTATAATTTCCCTTAGAGATGTCTCCAGTGATTTTAATTAAATTCTCTTTAGGCTGTTGTGATGATCAAGGGAAGTTTGTCTTCTGCTTATAAATTCTGTTTGATATCAAGGATTCTCCCCATTAAACTCAGTTTTAAATATAAGACTTTATTGCCTTTTCTGCTTTCACTTGTCTCCATGCTGACCTGAAAACCACAGCAGGCAATAAGAGGAAATCTTGCACCTAAGGAAAAGGTAACAGTCAAGGAGTGTTAGAATTTGATGGTCATCCATTTTAAAAAGTGCGTCCTTGTCAAGGTGACATCAGGAAAACAAGCTTTCAAGTCTGAATTCAAGGCCCATGATAAGTGGAAGGAAAGAATACACATCTGGGGGATGAAGGGGAGGATTAGATCACCTCACAAAACGGATTGAAGTCAGGATGCATAACTGAATGAAAAAAATGAAGAATCTTTCAGTAGCTAGTACAGGCTCTGAAAAGCACATAGGAGGCATGATTTCTGTGTCTTTTCATTGTTTTAATGCCAAGAAATGGCCAATGACAGCAAAGAAAGAGGCCAAGATTTTATTAATGTCACTCTGCATGGATCTCTTTACATGTGTACATATGTGAAGGTGTGTACATATGTGAAGGTGTGTACATATGTGAAGGTGTGTACATATGTGAAGGTGTATACATAGGTATATGTGTATAATGTTTTAGATTGGTGGAAAAACATTGATTTTGTAATGTCTGCAAAACCTGTGTATATGTTTGCCTTTCTTATAATGTTTCCTTAAATAATGATGAATGCCAACTTACCATGATATTAAAGCTCTGACAAAGATGATACAAAACTAGTGGAATATCTGTGTGAAAAATCTGCAGTGACCTGGGTCGAGGAGCAGCTTGAGATTGCATTTCCATGAAAAGCTGTCAGTCAGATGCCATGTGCCCATGACAGGACTGAAGCAATAGGCAAAGGTGGCCACCCAGCACACCCGCAGTGTCTCTTGAGCAGAGTGAGAGTGTCTAAGTGCAAGAAGCCTTCTGGCCTGGTCTAGCAGTAGTGAGTGCTCAATGGACTGTAAGAACAATGAACTTGGAAAGCTAAAATTCCTGAAATGAGAGATGCTAGGAAAGCTCCAAATCTTCCTATAGTCAACTATAGTCTAGTAGTCAACTATAGTAGTCAACTAGTAGTCAACTATAAAGTTTCAGATGCTTTTTTTTTTTTTCTTATGTGTTCTCCTACTTCTGGTAACATTTCCTGAATTTACCGAGCAATAGCTGCTCTTCAGAGTGATCTGGGGCTGGTCTGGGCATTCCATTCAAGAGTGGGAATAGCATTAAATTATGTGAGATTTTTATTGGAGAAGGCATTTTTATTTAAATGCCTTCTTGGATCAGGGCCAGATATACTCAGTGCTTTGCAAAGCTGAGTTTGCAATGAATCAATGAGAAATTTACGACTATGTCAATACTAATAAATTAAACAGTAATAAGGATTTTTTTTTTAGACATTGGAAAGTGATCATCTGCACTATTAAATTCTTAGAATGATCCCTAGTGTGAATTTGATCTTGGCTAAGCAGCATTTTCTCAGCAGTCTCTGAGCACCTTTCACAAACTAGTTTGATCCAATAGCTGTTTCTATGAGACTGCATGCAGCCATACTGTTTTAGAGGCTGGAAAAGCTTAATATAAGCTAGTTAACCTGAGTGGCAGAGAAAGGTCCTGCGTATGTTTAATTTAACACTATAGCTGTGGACTATAATTATGTGCTTATTTGTGCTGGTTTTATGTGGAATGCAGAAAGGTTGAAAGGGGCAAGATCATCTCACCACCTCTCTGAGTCTTCTCTGAGGGTAACTCAGAAGATGGCAAAATATCTGCTTAACAATTTGGTCCATAGCCCTTGCTGGCACAGATACTTTGTCCATATTGCTCCATGCAGATAGAAGGTAGAAGCACTGGCTGGAGCAGATATTGAGAAGATTGTCTGTATGGTTCCCCACAATGCCAATGGCAAGACAAGGCTGAAGCTGCTGCTCTCACGCAAGCCAAGGTATGTTCTAGCGTAGACCCCTCCCAGGAGTGCAGATAGGAATGTGGATCTCATGTCTTGAGCCCTCATGATTCATTCACATAAAATCCATTTATTCAAACTCTCACACTGCATCCAACTGGAAAAAACTGTGAATCCTTGCTTGGCTGCGTTACTCAGAGCGATGAAATGAAGGGTGTGAAGCTTGTTCACATAGCAGTGCCACTAAAATTAGAAAGGCCACAGTGGTTCTTTGTGGTTGGGAGACACATTTCCTTCCTGCCTGTAGTTGGCTGGAAATCTTTGAAGCTGCTTGCAACAATAATAGCCTTCTTGTACCGAAGATCCTCCTTGGCAGCAGAACTTGCCTCCTGCTTTCATGGCAAAGCTCTGCAGAGGAAGCTGCCAGCCAACCTGCCAGTGATGTCAATACAAAAACCGTGTTTGTACCCATATAGTTTTGAAAAATGGGGTTAGAAATACAGGCAGGGAGAGAGCAAGTGGTGATGATTTCATAGGGTAATCTGAAACAAGTGGTCTTTCTGCCTTTGGGAATCATGTAAATTGCTCATTCCGTTATGTTAGCAGTCGTTGTGCAACCAACCATTATTCATCTCATATGATTAATCAGCCTACAAATGAAACTAATACCAAAATGTATTACAATTTTGTTATGATTACGCTAAAATTGGCTGAAAACTTTGGTTAAATTGTCTATAAAATAATTTCTTATTACAAGTAATTTTCTAGAGATGCCGTGAAGTCCTGTGTATATAATTTTGCTGTGTTTTTTTTTTGTGTGTTAGAATACAATATACTTTTTCTTTGTACTCATCTGAAATGTTTTTTCACTGTACCTCCACCTTCAAAGCTGGTAGCCTCTTAAGAGCTTTTAAGAACTGGGAAATCTGTTTTATCAGTCTTTTACACCTTTGTGGTTAGTTTATTGGTGCACAGAAGCCTGTTTTTCATACTTACAAGGCATCATTGCTCATATGTGTTGGGAATTCACATGGCCATCCTTTTCCACTGAGGTTCACATCCGACTGTGATAAATGTCAAGGTGAAATATGAATCCACACAGCCAGCTCTAAGTTCTTTGTTGTTCCAGCTGTTCTGCCTAGGTTGTTCTTCCCAACTCTCCAAGGATCCTGTTCGCTGTGTAACCTCACTATTTGTCAGCTGGGGGTGGAACAATATGTCACAGCTTTGTTTTACTCCCATTTTTAGCCCTCATGGAATTTAAGGATAGGAGAGCATAGTTATTAAGGTACTGCTTTCATAAGACAGAATAATAAGAGGTGTTTATAATAGCTTGAATGACCAAAAGACAGAATTTTCTCTCCATGGGACGGATCTTCTCTGCACAGCATGCCTTAGGAAGATCTATCCAGGCTCTGTCTGATGCTGCATGAATGTGGGGTGCCCAGCATCTGAGGGGATGTAAGATTTACACATTCTCAATGTTCCTTTTCTTATTATGGATCTTTTTAAAACAGTTATCTTAAGCCATTTGTTTTCAGGTCTGTCTTATTAAGATCCAGAAAGAGCTCTGCACTGTGCGTATCTTTCATACCACCCCACCTCTTCCCTGGTGCAGGACACAGTAACACTAAATCCTCTACTCGGAACTTGTCAAGTTTCATATTTGCGATGAAACAGGTTTTACAGAGTCTTGGTTTCCATCCTCATAACTCTGAAAGCAGAAAAAATAGAAATAAGATGCATGATATTTAAACAAGTGTTTTAAATATTCAGAGTAAATGGAAGCAACCTTTATCTCCAAGTGTGAATTTCATAAGAACTTTGTCAGTCTCTAATCCTTTGCAAACATATACTTGGAAACATGCTCTGAATTCACAGAATACTTTTCTTCCCCTGTTAGGAATAGTCAAGTTAAGAGGCCACATTTAAATGACTAGCAACACATCATTCAAGTTTATATAGGGATGTGAGAAAAGTCTCTAGAGTTTTAGTTTCCAAAAGAGCAAAAAATGTTTGTTGTATTTTTATTGTAGAAGAAATTAATGAGAAAATAGAGGAGAAGAGTAAGTGCCATTATCTTTACTATTGTCCATGAGGACAATGTTAATTTTCTTTTGCATTGAGAATAAATTACAGAAAACATTGTATGGATTGCTTCTTATATCTGGTACACAGCTATTTCAAGTGTATTGTGATTTCAAATCATTTATCATTATGTGATCAATAGATCATTCTGAAAATACTAAAATATTTTAAGATTGCATTGAGTATCTTTAGTGTTATGCCTGTGTTAATTTCAGGTTAACAAGTAAAAAAGGAAAAAAACTGCTGTCATCCTAAACGTATAATTTTTAAAAGTACCCAATCCATTGCAATGTGTGCCATTAAATGAATGTCATTTGCTCTTGCCAAACAATAGGTAGTAACTACTTTTTACTTTTAAATATTTGTAGGCAAATTTAGCCTTACAAGAGGGAAGACTTGCAGCTGCCCAAATGGAACTGAATAATGCACAAATTCAGCTGGATGAGAAGCAAAAGGAACTGGATGAAGTACAAGCCATGTATGATAGTGCTATGAAAGAGAAGCAGACCTTACTTGATGATGCTGAAGCATGCAGAAAGAAAATGAACAATGCCACAGCTCTGATTGAGGGATTAGGTGGAGAAAAGGTACTGGCACATATGAGTAGGTTTGCAGCAGAAAGTGGGTGCTCAATTTTGAGAATACTCCATGATGATCATTAGTAGTCCTAAAGAAATTCAAGGCATGGTGACATCTCTATATTATATGACACTTTATTTTAGTTATATGTATGTTTTTCGACTGAACTTAATGTATCTAACAAAGTAAAACAGTTTCTTGTGTTAACTTAATTCTTGCATATGAAGATTTATGTCATACCATATGGCTTGTACCGGGACAAAGTTCAGATTTAAAGCCAAGGAGCCAAGTTCCTTTTAGCTTTAGTAAGAGAAATTAAGCTTAACGTAAATAACTGCCCTAAAATATTTGTAAGAAGGATTACTCTCTTTCTCACCAAGTATACAAACATAAGAATTAGAAGCTTGATTAATTTCCTGAATTATATTTGAAGTTCAGATTTCTACTGGAACCTATTGTAGAATTATTGATTAATTGTTTTCCTCTGCACTGAGCTTGAAATTTACCTTTCCTGTGCAGGTTTTTCTGGCTTCAGCCTAAAGGTGTCCAGAAGAAGCAGGTTACCTTTTGTTTTTCTCATCTGATTATTTGCTTTGATAATTCTTTGGTTGATTTCAACACAGAGTCAAAATTGATGAGATCTCCTGTGAAGCCAGGACTTCAGAATTTGTTTTCTTAGCTGTACTTCAAAATATATCAGTCAAAACTGTTAAATGCTTTACCATAGATTTTCAGTGAATTTCTCTATTAAAAGCAAAACCAAAATAGGCACTTAGAGCACCTTATTGTGGGGCTTCTATTCTACTTTTGAAAACTCAGAAAAAAAAATTGAAAGACTGTGTATGGCACTTGGAGCCTTGGGCAAAACTGACACTGGGTTAAATGTGTATTTTCTAAATTTAAAACATGTAGGTTCTGTCCAAGACTGCATGCAGAGTGATTGGCAGGGAACAGAAACCTGGAGAGAAAAGAATAAGTAAAACTCAAAAATATTATTCAGAAAATCACAGCATCATGCAATAATTGAGATTGGAAGGGACCTGTGGAGTTCATCTAACCCAACCCCCTGCCCCATTCAAAGCAAGGTCAAATACTGCAGGTTGCTCAGGGCATTCTCCAGTTGCATTTAGGTATCTTCAAAGACAGAGACTCCACAACCTCCTTGCAGTCCTTGACCACTCTCACTGTAAAAAATTTTAATGTGTGTTTAATTGGAATTTCTTGTATTTCCATTTGTGCCCGCTGCCCCTTGTCCTTTCACTGGGTATGACTGAAAAGAGTCTGGTACCATCTGCTTTACACTCTCCCATCAGGTATTTGTACACATTGATAAAATTCCCCCTGCACTGTCTGTTTTCAAGGCTAAACCATCATAATTCTCTCAGCCAAGGCTGCCCTTGACCTTTGCATCAGCAACAAGTTCTTCCTTGTTTGCAAGTCTGAGGTTCAGCAAACCACACTCCCTCATTAATCCTCAGTTACCTGTGTTAATAATTTTTTGTCAGTGTACTCCTTAAAATCTCCTAGATTGCTTGTGTCTTGCTGTGTTGTCCGTTCAGACGCTATCAAGGTGGTTAGTCCCCCATGTAGAACAGTGCCTGTGAATGGGAGGTTTCTTCCCTTTGTCAGAAAAAGACCTCATCTACTTCTTGCTAGTCATGTCTGTAATAGACACACACAATATCACCTGGGTTGCTCTGCCCCTAACCCTAACCAATAAGTTCTCAACTGGCTCATTGTCCATTGCAGAGTCTCAGATGCAGAACTCTCTGCTTTCCAGCTGCTCTATCACATGAAAAAAAAGTCTCACTCTCACCAGCTTGTTCTGCCCCAAAAGCCTGTGTACACCTGTTGCAGCACTCCAGTTGTGGAAGCCCTCCCACCATGTCCCCATGATCCCCATGACATCACAACTCTGCAGCCACATGCAGACCTCTAATTACTTGTTTGTTCTCCATGCTGTGCACATTAGTGCACAAGTACTTCAGAGAGGTGTCCAGCTGTGCTAATTTCCCAGAAACAGTATGAAAGCTATTCCCATGTTCTGTCTGGTAGGCACTTCTTTGTTTATGTGGATGTGCTTGGGTGTTCCTCCATTAGCCCTGTTTATTGATTACTAAGTCCCTACTGTTTATATTGCCCCACATGTTTTGTTTGCAATCTCCACTTCCTCATGTGATTGTTGGTCATCTTCTCCTTTTCACTTAATTCTTCCTTTAAAGCACTTCTTACCTGTTTGGCCAGCTTGTTAGCAAAGATGCTTTTTCCCCAGGTGGTTGCCATCTCTTCCAAGCAGACCTCTACTACTACTGAAAAGAATAATTTGAAGAAAAAATACTTCGGTTTGAAGGGCAGTTATTTACCAGAAAGAGATGTTAGTTTTGCTTAACCTAAGTTCTTTATAATTTTCTACATACAGCTTCGTTGGACAGCAAGCAGCAAAACCTTTCAAAATCAGATTACTAATTTAGTGGGGAATGTTCTTCTGGCTACTGGATTTCTCTCTTACTCTGGACCTTTCAATCAGGAGTACAGGAATTTGCTGCTCCAATTGTGGAAGAAAGAGATGGACAACAGTAACATTCCATACAGTAATGTAAGTGTTCATGCTGTGTCCTGACCTTATTCTTTGCCTTGCAGAGTAATGATAGGCAGAACATTCCATTCTGGAAAAGTATGTAATTGGAAGATTATATATTGGCTGCCACCTTCCATCAAATTTTTAATAAAGAAAAAATTAACAGTTGACAACCGAGTTTCTGAAGCACTATGTTTTAAAATCCTCATTATACTGTCATGCATTGCAAGATTGGTATATAAGCCATCACTCTGGCAAATCTAAGAGAGATGCTGTCTGAGGCCAGCTGCCCTGGGGGGAAATTGTGTAATATAGGAAATGAAGTAAGCATTTACCAGCTTAGAACAGATTTACCTTAACATACAAGGTTCTATCACGTAGTCTCTGTTTTCCCCCGTATTTAATGCTTTTTTGCAAATACCATGCTGTGTCCATAGCTTCAGCCATAAAGTCAAGCAAATCAGCCACATACAGTATTTACTGAAAGTAGAAAATAGATATATTGAAGAAAACACCGGTTGTACCTGTCTCTGTCAGCATCTGAAGTTATCCCCTTACAAGGAGTAACTTCTGATTATGTGCTAGAGAATGCCAGCCCACACCTGGTATTGCTGTGGCCCTACAGTTTTCTAGGCAGTCTTTGAAGTAGCAGCTCCCAGGTTAGACCCATAGGGGGTGCAAAGGTGGAGAGGAGTCTGGGTTGGGTGGGAGTTATGCCCCAATCAACTCCCAGGGACCCCACAACATTTACCCTCTTTACACTTTTACCACCTGCAGTCTCATGTGCTGCCACTAAAAATCTGCTTTCTCCCTTTCTCTGTCATACCTATGTACCTACAGCATTTAGTTTAGTTTAATTTGAAGTGCCTTGTTGAAATTATTAAGTTAAACAAAACCTGGATTTTGTAAGCTTGTTTTATACCACTTCAGCTTCCTCCAGTCTAAGGTCTTAAATCTGTTCACATCTGTCACCACTAAGTCTGTTCTCAGGGAGTCTGACATTACAGCTTCTCCTCAGTTGGCCTAAGTCTGTGCAGGCAGAGGTGGCCTAAAATGCAACAGAGCTAGGGTCCCATCATACAGCTTCAGTTCCCTGCCACACAGAATCACAGAACAGTTTGGTTTGGAAGGGACCTTCAAAAGTCATCTAGTCTAACCCCCCCTGCAGTCAGCAGGGACATCTTCAACTGGATGAAGCTGCCCAGAACCACATCCAGCCTGGCCTTGAATGTCTCCAGGGATGGTACATCCACCACCTCTCTGGACAACCTGTGCCAGTATTTTACCACCCTCATTGTGAAGATTTTTTTCCTCACATCCAGCCTGAATCTCCCCTCTTTTAGTTTAAAATCGTTTTCCTGTTTTTTAAATTACCCCTCAGCCTATCACAACAAGCCCTGCTAAAAAGTCTCTCCCCATCCCTCTTACAGGCCCATTTGAAGAACTGAAAGGCCACAATGAGGTCTTTCCAGAGCCTTCTCTCCTCCAGGCTGGGCAACCCCAGCTCTCTCAGCCTTTCCTCACGTGCTCCATCACATCATATACTACCTTTAATAAAGTGAACCACCTGCATGCTGGGACTAAGATACAGGGCAGTTTCCTTTACAGGAATCTTGTTCTTTCTTTCTACCATTATCTGCCCCAGGAGTGCTGGACCTGGGAGCTGTTTGGGTGCATTATCTTTCTTTATGGCCAGCAGCAGCCTTATTGCTATTCCATGATTTTTAGGAGGTCTGTCCGATACTCTTCCTTGCACTTGGAAGACATATTCATACTGAAAGCAGGTTTTAGTCCATAATAATGAAAACTGTCTGAGTAATCTGCCCAGGTTGCCTTCTGCTTGGTTTTGTAAATACCCAAGTATATTTTCTCCAGCAGTAAAGGTTGTAGTTCTTACTGTCAGCACAGGAGTGGAGGCATTAAGCTCAAATGGCTCCTGTCCTCAGCTGTCAAAGCTTTTGACAGAGCAGGTGCTACTGGAAGTGCTAGGAGTAAGTGAACAACATGTACAGCAGTGGCTGCACTATTGTGAAACAGCTGAAGGTAGATTAGATTCCCTGCTGTACCCTCTTTCCAGGTTCCTGGGAGCTTAAACACTTGAATGGATATTAGGGAGACCTCTTTGCCATGGGACGTTTGTCGTGATGTTCATATCATAGAAGTTACTTCTATATATTTTTACTATTTTTGTTTTACATTAGATAGTGCATAATGTTTCTTGTAAATGTGATTAACCTTGACATGACAGTATGAA
Source organism: Lathamus discolor (assembly GCF_037157495.1). NCBI lineage: Eukaryota > Metazoa > Chordata > Aves > Psittaciformes > Psittacidae > Lathamus > Lathamus discolor. The sequence goes on along the minus strand of NC_088885.1, from coordinate 97,048,175 downwards.
CCTCACAGCCTAGCCCAACTTATGCTATGACTTACAAAGATAAATGATTTTGACTTGCCCAGCAAAGGGATTTGAAAGCTCCTGATGATAAGTAATATGTAAAGCCAAGATGGATTTATTAATAAAGCACTAGTAGCAGTGCAGTCTCAGGAAAGTTCTTTACTGGTGTGCTATGGGAGTTATCCTACATTTATCCTACATACATTCATCCCAGGGATGCTCTATCTCAAATTCAGAGTATAAAATGTTCTTAAAAGCTACTTACCTTAGGGAATATTTGTCAAGTTTCTTACCATTTAAGGATAAGAACTAGAATGTATAATGTCCTTAGAAAGCAAGACATTAAGAACTGAAATTCTGCTTCTGTGAGCATGTTCAGACCACATTACTACTCAGCTGCATCCTTCAAAATTTGAGGAATACTTTTTGAGTGTTTTTTGTTGCCTTGTTTTTTTTTCCTCATATGGATAGGTTAGACACAGAACGCCAAACTTAACTAGTTTCAAAACATAATTACCACTCTGTTTAGATAGTTACCATTAAAGACAGGATTGTGATTTCAGTGATAGTCTATGGAAGGGAGTTTTAATTTTTCATGGTGAATTAAGTACTCACAAAAGGCAGCATATGGGCTTCTCTTGATACTTCACAGGAAAGCAAGCAGCTTTGCAGTTCAAGCAAAAGGCTTGACATCTGCCTTACTTTGTCACAGACTAACTGGCTGTGGGTGTATGAGTCATTTCAGCACAACAGTTTAAAGAGATCTGTTTAAAATTAGCTATCTATCTGTGTAGTTAGGCACTTAAATTAGCTAAGTTTCAGAGTTGCAGGGTGACTGATACTTCCTGCTGCAGTAAGAAAAAATTCAAAGCTGTTTAGACCCTACTATTCTGCTTAAAGAGCTAAGTATGGTTTTGGGGTCCAATTGCTGAAAATTTTGGTTATTAAACGCTTTACTGTCCTTTTTACAAATGGAAATCGGTTTCTTAAAAGTTTCTCTCTCTTTTGTCTTCTGAGAATGGTTTGCATAGCTTTGTTCAGATTCTTCAATAATCAGAGCAGTAAAAAAATCAAAGCAGCAAAAAAGCTTTTGAGTCTTGCAGCCATTGTTGTCACTAGCTCTCGTGACTGTATCACAAGTCTGGCAGTATCTGAAATTTTGCTTTAGGCTTCAGATGTTGAATTATGTGATTTTTGCAGGACTTGAGGGCCATTTCTTTCTTTTTAGAGACAAACTACAAATGTAGAAGTAGCTTATACATAGGAATTCTTGTGTGAAAAATATACAGAGAAAATAAAAAACCTCTTCAAATTTATTCTGTTTAAATTCACATAATTATTAGGCTATTTTCTAATTTGGAGTGTTTGGTTTGTGATTTTAAGCATTGTTTTCTTCACATAATTATTGAGAGGCCAGTCACTGTTCACAGTGAATAAAATAAAGCAGGTTACTCAGTATGTGCAAATCAAGCTCTATGAGATTGTATGAGTTGGGAAGAGTTTTGAACATGGCAGCAATAATTGTCTATTATGGTTCATGATTATTGATATGTAGCACATCTCCTTTCTCTTGTCTGAGTCTCCTACAAGCCATCCTATATTTACTGGAATATACTTGGAGGGTACTTTACAGCTTTACAGCAGGAGGAAGCTTTTGTGACCAAGATGACCCTTCCTCTTGAGCTGACAAAAAAAGAGTTTGCCAATACCAAAATCAGCTTGTCGTTAGATATTGAACTGGCTTCAGAATTTCTCCAACTGTCTTTGATGGACATCAAAGCCTCTACAGACTTCACTTTCATTATTGCACAACAGTGATTTAGGCACTGAACTTTAAAGAAAGGAAATGATAACTACCAAATGCATTCTATCATGCATTATGATCAGAATAAGAAGAAAAACCTCCCATCAAACATTTTAGTATAGCTCCTCTAACTGGTACTGATTTGTAATTGCATATTTTCTGTTAGGACCTGAACCTTACTGGTATGCTTGTTGACAATACTACAGTGGGTGAATGGAATCTCCAAGGTCTTCCAAACGATGACCTTTCAATTCAGAATGGCATAATTGTCACAAAAGCATCTAGATATCCTCTGCTGATTGATCCACAAGGTCAAGGAAAGACCTGGATTAAAAATAAGGAAAAGAATAATGGACTCCAGGTAAATAGCTCATTTAATATTTTTTATGCATGTGTCATGTCACATCATAGTTAGCAATGCAAACTATTTATTCTGTTGTCATACTTTGGCCATATGTAATTTAAATCTGATGTTTATGGTATATAATTAGGCAGAAATTAAAATAAGGCTGATGCAAAATCTGTGACCTTTCAGTCTCAGGGTGAAATAGTTTTTACTGCTTTGTCATGTCCCAGACATTTTGAAGAGCAAATTGGAATTTTATGTTATGCTGTATCTATTTTTATGATGAATCTTTTAATTTTTGTGATGGAGAAAGAGGAACTTAGAGGGAAGTAAATGACTTACAAAATTAAGACCAGACAGTACTAGGAAGTTGGTACTGCATGGCAATTACTTTTTAGGGTAATCATTTTAAGAGGCTAATAGGGAAAAGGAAAAGGGAGGAATTGAAAGCAGAATGGTGTCCTGAGGTAGAATGGAAATGTAGTAATCTTTGAAGCCTGTCAAGCACGAAGCCCAAATTTAGGCTGTATCTTGATGATTAAATGTGATATGCTTTATTGTGATAAAAATATTCATAGCTTAATTTATGCACCCTTCTCACTTTCTATCTAACACTGCATCCTATTTGGGACCTGGATCCTCTATTTAATTCAAAACTTATTTTCCCCCTTCTAATCAGCCTAACCTCCATAATTTTTTACAAAAATATCATTAAGATGGGTTATGATAAAGATCTAAACATCTGATACATTTTCAGGTCAGAGCAAGCATGATACTAAAGAGTTAGTTGTTAATAAAACAAGCCTGTCATACAACTGTAGATTATCACATGAATGCCAAGTATACAGTCTTCACTCTGAGGGTGATGGATAAGAAAAGGGAACTGAGATGGATGGTGACATCCAGAGAGCTTATGACATCATGGTGATGTCATTAACTAAATACTTAACCTTCTGGAGCTTGATCTAGAGCTGTATTTCCTAGCACTGTTAAGAACAGCCCAACATTCAATCCCACACCAAATCCAGTTTCTGATAAGTTGCATGTGTTCAAAAAGTGGTGTAGAAACACAGCTAGAAATGGGAAGTATTGACTGAGACAGAAAAATAATGTAAAATATTCAAAGATTTTGTGACAATGTATGCCTTTATTAAAAATATGATGAAAAGCTCCCCTTAAACATGAGCTGTATTCACAGAAGAATTTATGTGAATGTGACAGTATGAAATCTACTGTCTTACAGTAGATAACATGGTTTCCTCTACATCAGATGTTACTTTGCCTACAGATTTGGATCAAGAAACACTAGTGTGAGTAACCAACAGGAAACAGAGAGAAGAATGTATCTCATATATTCAGGCTTTTTAGGACAGACAATCCAGGCAGATGGGGAGGCGGTGTAGCTATGTTGTGTCAATGACTCTATGATTTTATATGTAGGTTATGTAAATAAAGATAATAGAGAAGTGTGACCTCTTATTCTGTTAAACTTCTGTTCATTTTAGCAGAGGCAGGTGTTTGTCCCTAAAATGTAGGATGAGAATAATTGTTGAAAGTTGCAGTATATTTTTATACTGTTTTCTATGTGCTTGCAAATGCATTCTATATTGTGAACTAATCTTCCTAGGTTACAGCTATGAACCATAAGTTCTTCAGAAGTCATATGGAAGACTGTCTGTCTCTTGGCCGACCATTGTTAATAGAAGATGTTGGAGAGGAACTAGATCCTGCTCTAGATAACATCTTGGAAAAAAATTTCATAAAATCTGGTTCAGCACACAAGGTAAGATAATTGTGGACATAGAATAAAAACTGATAGAACAGATGCTGGCTGTCTGGTAGTCTGGATACTGCCGAGGTTCACACCTTTGCAACACTTCAGAAAGATGAGTAGTGGACTTATGGGGTCGGGGTTTTTTACCCCTTAAGCAGAAAGTTTAAAGAGTATAAATGAAAACATCATCTATTTTTCACTGCGTAAAATATCTGTTTTTCTGAATTTAGTTTTTGAAATTTGAGTAATATGTTTTATTTTCAGGTCAAAGTAGGTGATAAGGAGGTAGATCTGATGAAGGGGTTTACCCTTTATATGACGACAAAACTGGCTAATCCTGCCTATACTCCAGAAATTAGTGCAAGAACAACTGTGATTGACTTTACTGTTACTATGAAAGGACTGGAAGATCAGCTCCTTGGACGTGTGATCCTCACAGAAAAACAGGTATCTAGTAGCTAACAGTATTTGTATATAGAAAAGCTTTCAATATCTGCACCATGAGTGGATATATTCAATGTCTTAGTTGATATCAAATGCAAGAACAAAAATCTGAATGAACGTTTAGGGGTTTGTGCATTTGCTGAAAGAAAATGTGGAGCTGGGTTTTTATTGAATGGAGGGACATAAACATTTATTTTAAGATCTGGCCTTGGAAAGAGAAGAAAGAAAATTATTCATTAAAAATACATCACACGCATATACATGACATGCATAAAGCATCTTTATTCCTTCGTACATAGCAAAGGATCCTTGTTCAGTCAGAAACCTCTTTTATTTTTAAATTCCTTTTTAAACTTAATTTGAATTACATGAAAAGTGCTTATGAACTCGAGCTACTTTTGCCAGTCAGGCTCTAGTGTGCAAGGAGTTATGAGATTTTTTAGGGAGCCTTGAACACTAACTTGACTCTGCTGTTAGTAAAATTTCTATTGATTACATGGAAGTAAATATAAAGAAGAAAATCCTCTCTCAGGCATTTCTCAGGAGTTTTATTTCCTAATATAAAATCTGAGACAGCCTCCACAATAATTCAATTCCTAGATTGTTCCTCTTTCTTTTTGTGTGATCTAATTTAACAGCCTGGTTATTCAAAAACTTAGGAGTCTATTCATCATAGGCACTGGGGACAAATGTGGGTTTTTTACTTTGTCAGTCATATCAATAAATACATGAATGTTATGGTCCTATTACACTAAAATGAAATATTTTCTCCCTTTCTCATTAAAGTGAAAGCACAGAAGTTGTATTTCATGCCAAATTGAGTGACTTATTAATTTCAAATGGAACATTTTGTAATTGTGTCTTTGTGAGAAAAGTAACCAAAAATAAGGTTTGGATTAGCAGAGTTGCTGCTTTCAGTAACTCAGGTAGGCTTGCTCTTGTCAGAGCAATTCCCTACCTAAAGGAATTCATTAATCTTTCTCTGGCTTCCCGAAGAATGTTCTAACCAGTGTGCTTTAGTGGTGGTGTCACTTTCTTTGACCAGCACCTTTCCACTTTCCTCAAATGAGCATTTGCTGAAGTAAGGACTGGAATATAAGTGCCCTTCCTTCAGTCTGACATTCACAACCACGCCCTAGAAAATCTTTGTTACGCCCAAACTTCCTGTGAATTGTTCCATTAAAAATGGGAAAGATGTAACGGCAGGTACTGAGGAAAAGCCACCCATTAGCAGGTTTGGATGGATGCTAGGGATTGAAAGCTTTTAATCTTTACTCAGGTAGATGCATGTTTATATAAGCAAAATTCATCTCTCTTACCCTCTGCCACCCCTCTATCCCCTTCCAATACCCTCACACTGTGGGGTTTTTTTCCTGGACAAAACTGTTACAGAATTCATACTGAAGGTATGTAGCAACACTTAGATTGCATTTTGGGTCAAAAATATAGACACTGAAAAATATTCATCCAGTGCTATGTATAAGCTGAAGAGGGCTGCAATGGTAGCTGATTAGTATCAGTACTACTTGTTGCACAGGGACATGGTTGCAGGTGATCAATATTTATTAAACTTCTTCCTTTGATATGAAGAAATAATAGTTGTTCTGTCCCTTCTGTCTCAATAAGAGATGAATGTCCTGGTGCCAATGGTGCTCTGACAAATTTAGTTCAAAGAAAAGACAGAGCATGAACAGGGAATCTAAAGAACTGGTTTTGTATTACAAACAAAAAACAAGTTTATGATCACTGAACTAAAGTAATAGATTAAAAGGACCAAGACATTCCGAAAAATTGCTGTAGTGATCAATGAAATATACTATCAAAAAGTGTTTATTCTTCTCAGCTTTAAAGATTGCTCTTGTAACTATATGAAAAATTAAAAAAAAAAAAATCAGCATCTTTTTGTACTTTGATGACAAAGTTGCTGCCACTATTTGTATTCAGAACAGCTGGGAGGAGGGGGTTGTTGCAAATGTGATCATGAGGTCCTCTTGCCAACAAAAGCCTGGCATCTACTGTATTAATTTTTCTGTGAGATACTCTTTACAAACTTACAAATAGAATGGGTAAGGTGCCTGTTCTTAAACAAAGCATATCCTTAAGTAGAATTTAAGCATGTACATAAATGTGTGTTTGAGTGTTCTGTAGAACTACTCCTTTTTGTGTAATTTTAATCTTTTCTGTGTTAATGGTAAAGAGGAGAAAACACAGAAAACTTGAAGCTGACCAACTAATGCTTAAGTCATTCTCTTCTTTTGGGATGCAGCTATTTGTAGCTTCCACGGGGCTACATTCCACAGCCCTAGAATACAATACAAACAGGTTTCCAAATAAGCTTGTGAGAGTAAAGAAAATTGTCACTTCTCTAAAATACAGGAGAGCCTCTCGTGTCCTGCATTACTCTGTATCTTTTTTTCTGTAACTTTGCATGTTGACAAGAATGAAAATAAACTGAAGCCCTGGGTGTAGGTAGACTGGTGTTTTAACTACCATTTTCTTACAGGAAGGTTGACTTGATTGATTAAGTAAAGGTAGCCAGCAAGAGTATCCCTGAGCTGTGTTGGACTGAGCAGTATGGATGCCTCATTTCACTTAGCATTGTGTTGACTTGTGTGTCATTGTTCCCTTGCCATTGTCTATCCTGTAGAAATACCATAAAAATTCCATATGACATAGATAATAATTGTGACATTTGCTATTTTATAAGCAGGAGAGGAGTGTATCTTGTGAAGTTACAAAATCATAGAAATCAGAAATGGAAAAGGTCATCCAGTCAACTTTCCTAACAATGTAAAATCCATTGATACAATGTATCTTTCGGTCCTTTGTCTGATTTAATTTTGAGTACTTAATGTGGCTCTTATGACTTCCCATTGGAAACCAGCTCTAGTGCTTTGTGCATCTTACTAAAATGAAGCTTTTCCTTATATCTAATCTAAATTTACCCTCTTTCAGCTTAAAGCCATTCCCCATTGTCCTGTCATTACGTGCCCTTGTATAAAGTCCCTCTCCGGCTTTCTTGTAGGCTCCTTCAGGTACTGGAAGGCTGCTATAAGGTCTCCCCTGATCCTTCTTTTCTTCAGGCTGAAAAACCCCAATTCTCTCAGCCTGTCTTCATAGAAAAAATGCTCCAGCCCTCTGATCATCTTTATGGCCTCCTCTGGACTTGGTTGAGCAGGTGCATGTCCTTATGCTGGGGGCCCCAGAGCCGAATGCAGTACTGCAAGTGGGGTCTCATGAGACTAGAGTGGAGGAAGAGAATCACCTCCCTCGACAGCGTAGTGTGCCCTCCTTACTATTCTAAAGAAGTCCATCATTTCATGGTCACTGCCTCCAAAGCTGCCCTTGAGCTTCACATTCGCCACCAGCCCCTCCCTGTTGATGATAACAAGGTCCAGCATAGCACCTCTCCTCATTGGCTCCTCTTATCACTTGGAGACAGAAGCTATCATTAACACATTCGAAGAACCTCATGGATTGTTTATGCTCTGCTGTGTGGCCCCTCCAACAGATACTGAGATGGTTGAAGTCTCCCATGAGGACCAGGGCTTGTGGAAATGAGGCTGTTCCTATCTGTCTATACAGGGCCTCATCTGCTTGGTCATTCTGCTTGGGCAGCCTGTAGCAGACCCCCACTGTAATGTCACCTGTCCTTGCCCTACCTGTAATCCTGACCCCTCAGCTCCTTATCCATCCCCAGGCAGACCTCCATGTACTCTAACTAGTCACTGACATAGTGGGCAACACCCCCTCCTTGTCTCCCCTGCCTGTCCTTCCTGAAAAGCCTGTGTTCTTCTATTCTAACATTTCAGTCAAAGGAGCCTTCCCACGACTTCTCCATGACATCAGCAAGATCACAGCCCTGCAGGCATTTGCATGTCTTTAACTCGTTTTTATTCCCCATGCTACATGTGTTTCATAGAGGCATAAAAGTAAAAAAAAACCCAACAAACCAATAAATACAGTATACACAGAAATTACTATAGTATATGGCATTTCTGTATTTTATAGAAAAAGCAGAAAAGCGCCCAGTCTATCAGGCATGAAATCACACTTTCTATTTTGTCATAATCTTTCTTTGGATTAATCTGAAATATTCTAAGGAAAATTTCTGAATACAGGAACTGGAGGCAGAAAGAGTCAAACTGATAGAAGAAGTGACGTCTAACAAGAGGAAAATGCAGGAGCTTGAAGACAATTTACTCTTCCGTCTAACCAGTACAGAGGGCTCTTTGGTTGAAGATGAGTCTTTGATAGAAGTCCTAAGAACCACTAAAACAACAGCAGAAGAGGTGAATTTTATATGCATTGCAGATACATTTTGTTATGTAATTCAGAGCCACTGTATAGCACCTGATTTCTTAACAAATGAATAGTAGAGACATCGTAATTTTTTCTTCATAAAGTGTTGTAACATTAAACTGTTACTTGGATACTGCTTTATATTCCAGGCATACTTTGAAGGTGTAAGTTTGAATCAAATCCTATTGTACTTGGTGTTTGAACACATGAAGATATAATGTCTGTGGTGAAACACTGATAGAGGGAAGCAAAGCTTGACTAAAAATACCTTTGTGACCTTAATCAAGACCTTTTCTTTTTACTTGTGCAGTATAAATCAGAAGTGACATGACTTAATCTTCATGGTCTTTTTCATTAATTTTAAGGTCAGTGAAAAATTAAGCATAGCAGCTGAGACAGAGGTGAAAATCAATACTGCACGTGAAGAGTATCGTCCTGTTGCTGGTCGTGGTAGCATCCTTTATTTCCTGATTGTGGAAATGAGCTTGGTTAATATTATGTACCAAACATCCTTACGGCAGTTCCTCGGCATTTTTGACCTGTCAGTGGAACGATCTCAGAAATCTCAGATCACAGCAAAAAGGGTGGTATACATAATTGAGCATCTCACCTATGAAGTCTTCAAGTACACAGTTCGAGGGCTGTATGAAAATCACAGATTCCTATTTACGTTGCTCCTGGCACTGAAGGTTGATTTGCAGGCCAAGAAAATTTCATACACTGAGTTTGAGACATTGATCAAAGGTAATTTCTCTAAAAAATGTTCTGCTTGTGAGCTGCTAAATTCAGATTTTGCAGTGCTTGCACTAACAATATGTTGTACCTAGTGGATCTAATGGTTTTTAACTGGTGAATGAGAGCATATATGGCCCAAGAGGCAATAAACAAATTTTCCCAAGCTAGATCAATGTAAACAACATTATCAAAAAAATGCTCAGATTAGGTTATTTAACATTTCACTGCAAAAGAGAAAATAACATCCATTGCTTTGTAAGAGACCCTATAGTTTTCTCCTGTACCTCTTTTCTGAGTTGTCACATAGTTAATTCTGTGAGCTTGGAGACAGTCAGCAAAATCTCTTTTGATGGCTGGTGAGCAGGCATGTGAATGCATGGGGACTCTGTACCACATTTAAGTGTCAGTATAAAAATATAGAAAATCTGTTACATGTTGTAAAACATTGCTATATTGCATTGCCTCATGGCACCAAGGATGCCACTACTCAGACACAATGACAAAGAGTTTCAGTAAAGTTTATAAAATTTGATGGGGGTACACCCCACTGTGTCCAAGATATGATAAGTACAATCGGATAGCAAGATAAAAACAGTCAGATACTTGTCATGCAAATGTTTTAGTTTGCTTTGCAAATACCAAACTGATATTCAGCTGTAACTCAGCTGTGTTGGAGGTGCTAATGGGCATGATGTTGGAGTGGTGGCTGAGCTAAGAGGCTCTTGATGAATGCACCATGTTGCCTTCTTATTCTCTCATTTAGATGAAGGGAGATTGGACTAACCATACGTCCTTTCTACTTTTGGTCTGAAGAATTGGGTTTGAGTATCCTTTTAGGTAGGCAAGTACTATTCCAACTCTACAGGTAGTGAAAAAGAAGCACAAAAAATACTAGGATATCAGCTTTGTGGGGCGATGAGATCACTTTCCTAGTGTGTCTCTGTTAAATGACTCTTCCATGCAAATTCTAGGTCTCCATATCTGGGTTTACAAAGAATTCCACTCCCTAAATTGCAGAAATGTTTTTATTACTTGTTATCTTTCTGTTTAACAATGATTGTTTTCCTCTATAATACTTTTCACTTTCCAGGAGGTGCCAGTTTGGATCTGAATTCTGTGGAACCAAAACCAAAAAAGTGGATTCTTGACATGACATGGCTCAATCTTGTGCAATTATCTAGCTTGTACCCTTTTAATCAGCTTCTGGTGCAAGTTATAAGGAATGAGAAGGCTTGGAAAGCGTGGTTTGATGAAGAAGCACCTGAAAAGGCTGTTACTCCTGATGGGTATGACAGCTTACTGGATCAATTCCGTAGACTGCTTCTTGTCCGTAGCTGGCGCCCAGATCATACTGTTGCCCAAGTAAGATATACTTTTGTACAATGGTTATGCCATGCAGCATCTCCTGTAGAACTGCTAGTCCCAAAGTTCTGTTCTCTGATTTTGTTTTTATCTTAGTATTTGTTGCAGAGTGATCTGTTTTGAAAATTAGATATTGAAATCCTTATAATAAATATATGTGAAAGAAATATTTATTAATTTATTTAATTGCAATGAATTAGGGCATCACAAACATGAAATAAATTGTGTTTGAGCTACAAGAATACTGTTCTTTTTGTGTGGTGCTTCTAAAGTGAAGTTATGAAACTTCTCAAGCAAGAGCATTCTTCTGGTGAATCAGAAGATACATCCCTATTTCTTTTCTCAGAAATGGAAAAAGAACTGTTCAGTTTCATGATAGATGCACTAAAATAGCAGATAATCTGTTTACTTACCCTCCACGCTGAGGAAATAATAAACACTGTCTCACAACAGATGTGGTAAAAGAAACTACAATAGACTAGAGGTTCCTCCACAGTCTGCAATATTTGGATTTTTCCTCTCTGAGTAGTCCTAAAAAAGGTATTGAGCCTATAAGTATACTGGTTTCACCTTTTTGTCTTTAGCTACACTGGAAAGTAGTGCTTCTGATTTCCTGCATATCTCAATTTTCCATGTTACATGTTGTGATAACATCTGTGTTATATTTAGGGACACAATGTTTTCATGGACCTCTTTTTCAACAAGACCCCCCTCCATCCCTTTCCCTTTCCTTCTCTTTAGATGGTAAGTAAGAGAGAAGTATGGGAGCTCCATATGACACAATTTAAACAGACAAAAATAATAAAGCTGATTCTGCTTATTTATCAACACTTTTATTGTCTTGCACAGTGATCTGTGAGAAATAATGTTTCTGAACAGTGGTTTAAAAACTATAATTACTTTAATTTTTGAGGAAAGAGGGGATCCTTTTTGTTAGTACCTTCTCTAGCTCTTCTTTCCCTGATGTTTTTCCCCGGGTGTTACAAAATTTTGCCTCTCTTCATGAGGACAGAAATTAAACTTAATAGTGGATGATTATTTTTTTCTGGAATTTATATCGTTCTCAGTCCACCTTGTTCCTCGGTGTTTCTGTTCGTAATACATGCCTCAGAATCTGTGCTAGTAGTTAACACAGTTAGAAAATCATGTCAGTCAAAAAAGCATTTAATGCACTCAGAAAGCTTTGGAAGTCCTTTTAGAAAATATCTGTGAAAAGAGGACAATAGAAGCATAGGGAAGGTTTGACCTTTAAGGATAAAGTCTGAGCTGTGTTTATGTTTTGTAGAAATAGATATTCAGTGTAAGAGACTTGAATTGGATAACCACTGGACAGGAGAATTTGTTTGAAGTTCAACATGTATATGGAAGACAGTAACTGGGTCAGATGAAAGATCTGTGTAATCTGCTATGCTGTAGAGACAGTGTCAATAGTACATGCTTAGAGATGCTAAGAATGGGGCTGGTATAGAGAAACTCTTTTGTCTGGCTATCCACCAAGCTTTAGCTGTCAGTAATTTAGGGACAATATCTGAGCTATCCTCAGAGCTGACTGTTGATCTATTCTGCATGAATTTCTTTAGTTCTTTTTAAAAAAGCATTTAGCATCCTCTAGCAGCAATGTTCACAGAATGTCTGTTGTGTGAGCAGAATTCTTTCTTTGTTTGAAGTTTACTGTCTGAGAATTTCAATTATTGCCTTCTGTGGACTGTAACTTTTGTTGCACCAAAGTTGAAAATGAAAGTTTAGAAAGGTGCTGCCTTCTAATGTAGGTATTGGTAAATTCCACGTCAGTGATTAATGCTAAATAATAATAATAACAATAATAATAATAATAATAATAATAATAAAGTATATATTGATGGTAGCTTGTGTTGGTTTTGTTGTTTTCTTTTCAGGCTCGACACTACATTACAGAATCTCTTGGAGGGAAATATGCAGAAGGATTTATTCTTGATATGGAAGCAATGTGGACAGAAAGCGACTGTCAAACACCTTTGACGTGCTTTTTATCAGTGGGGTCTGACCCCACAGAAAATATAGAACGTCTTGCAAAATCAAAGGTATCATCCTAAACTGAGTATGCTAGAACAGATAAAGATACTTAAAACTATCCTTTGAACTAGAAATGGCATTTCCATATTTTATAGAAGTTCAAATTCTTACATTTATGTTCATACGAGTGTTCTCTGGAAGTTAATTTTTGACTAGTAGCTGAAATGCATTTAGTGAGGAATTGGAAATATTACATTCTTGCTTTTCTGAATTATTTGATTCCAATGAGACCTCTGTCTTTATCCAGCAAACTATGATAGTGATAGTACTTAGCTGTAAGAACAAAGCATTACTTACAGTTTACACTGTGTCACATTCACTGTAGGAGCTGACAGTAATGACGATTTTAGGAAAATACAGCAAAAAAATCATAATTTTTGGTGACAAGAGAAATTAATTTGGAGACCCTAGCATTCGATCAGTTCACTTGATGGAGTCATTCAAAATTTCTTACAGCACAGCGTCACTTTAAGGCATTCTGTGCTTTATGTTTTATGATTCACAATGTAGATGCAAGTATAATTTTCTGAAGAAGCAGTTATTCACAGTAGAACTCCTTGATTTTTCCTCCCTGCTAGAATGTATCTTCATTTAGAATTGCAGGATTTTGGTATCTACTAAATAAGACCTACTTGAAAAGGTAGGGAGCACCCACAAATCTCTAGCTTCCGAATTAGAAAGTTTAGGTGCTCATTCTCTTTGAAAATCAGGACTCTCATTTTCTTTGTCTGACTGTGATAAAGAGTGATTAAATTATAATTTAACTCTTACTTGAGTGTTTAAACTTAATCTTAAGCCTGAAGTTGATGTGTTGCTTGTACCCAGAAATTGTGCAGCCAGATCACCTGCCAATATATAGACAAAGGAAGGGAGAAGGATGTTGATTGGTTGAGTTAGGTTTCTTGGAAGCAATGCCTTGGAAGAACAATTTTGTTCCTATTTACAAAATATTCTATTGCCTTTTCCTAAGATATGAGAGATATTTTGACTTCATAGAAAATTTTAAATTAACAGCAAAAATATTTATAGGTTAGAAATGGGCAGTATTTTTAGTCCCTTTCCAAGTCCAAGCAAACACATTAGGTAGCTGTGATTGGATTCCTGTTTTCATGGCCAATGGTATGAATACAAATCTAGTGGCAGGTTTGTGATGATGATTCTTCAACATAATGTATCATGTGAAATGCTCTCCTAGATAGACACCCTTTCTCCAGTAGGAGCTAGTTTCTGTAATCAACAAAGTGGGAGAGTGGCTCTTTTTGAAAGCAGTTCATAGACCATAACTGAAACTTATCTCTGACTTGCATCAAGGAGTTGAGTATTTCTGTCCCATTGGCCATGTAAGGACACTAACCTCCTAATAAAGTAACTTGAAGTCAGCTGATCACTCATGCAAGGAGTGGAATAAAATGCTCTCCCATTGTGCAAATCTTAATTAAGACCTTAGCCTATCTGTGGAAGTGCTGGTAGTTAGAATGTGCTCTGTAATTAGGACTCTTAAAACACAGCAGTTTTTGCTGTCATTCTAAAAGTGTATTGCAGTGGGCAGTTTAAATTTGTTTTCGTGCTTTAAGGAAACATGTATAGACTAACAGAAAGTGAGGTTGCAAACGAGCTAAAGGGATTGCCTTATTTATTCACAGATGGTTTATGAACAAGACAATGGCAGCTAGGCTGTCATAACCTGAAGCTGAACTTCACCTGTAAATGTAAAGTGTAATGTATAACTGTAAAGTTCTTGTCTGATATCTTGAAGTCAAGATCTTGCCACACAGTATAGAGAAATCTTTCTAATTTACAAAAGCCATCCGGATTCTGCAAATCAAACCTCAAAGTAAAACCTTTTTAAAAGTAAAAATGTATTAACATTGTGGGACTGAAGGAGCACTTCAGTAGTACTCTAGCTTTAGAAAAATGTATCTAGAAATCATTTACTTTTCAGAAACATTTGCAGGAGAGCTTTGTGTATATTTTGCTAGCTTGTCAAAAAGTTGTACTAAGTTCCTGTCTCTATCTGGCCTTTCCCTGCTTTTTGCCAGAATAAACCTTTGCCTTAACAGATTAGCTGCACCAAGGATCTTATCTTGGTCTATGTATAATTCTGTACCTCCAAAATATCTTATTTATAATTGGTTTGGTTTTTTGGTTGGTTGGTTGGGTTTCTTTCCTCCTTAGTGATAGAAAACTTCCAAAAGACATGCTGGGCCTATTTTTTCAGTGATTTCCCTTTTACAGACATGACTTATAGTCTTAAAATGGATTGTCAGTACTGATGGTACTTCTAAGTGTGGCATTAACAGTATAAATCAATTATGTGCAGTTGGAAATGTCTAAATTTGTAACCAGAATTTATTTTTCACTCTGAAATTTAGTAGTTCAGATGCCCTTCTCCAAAAGAAATGGAAACAGTATCTGTGGCTACTAAGCTGTATAATCTTATCTATAGACCAAGCAAGATCTATCTTAAAACTAGCTGGATTTCTGCTCCATTTACTTTCATTTGAAGGAGTGAAAATAAAACTTTCTGAATTAAAATTAAGTTAATTATGCCTAGCACTTTGACTTCATTAAAAACAGATTTTTTTAATTGTAGAGATAGCGTCTTCTTTCAGGGAATGATGTACAGAACCTGCAACAGAACTGTCAGGGCCACTGTAGTGACTAAAATGATAGCATTTTCATCTTGATAGCAACAGGTTAAGATAACACAGATATATTAGTATGACTCACTACTTAGAGAAACATTCTATATGCTGACATTTTGATAGAGCTCTTTCATAAGGAGTAAAATGAGGACAATCCATAGTGAAAAATATTTTTTTCTTGTCTTAATGTTTCTATAACCTTTAATGATTGTGCATTTGAGAGGTAACATTGCTGAGAAGAGCAAATTATAAGCAGATGCTTTGTTAGAGAATAATGTACCAGCTGAATATTTATGTACTCTGCAGGGGTAGTCATAGTCTTTGACTTATGGAGTACTAGCTGTACTCAGATACATCTTAGAAAAGATACAGTTTTTGCTGCTCCAGCACATAGCCAACTTCACAGGCTATTTAGGTTTGCTTCTTTAAGCTGCAGTTTCAGGTTTTAGTGACCTGAGAGCAGGATTTAACCACTTTCTTATATTTGGCATTGTCTTCTCCTTAACTCTTTCACCAGAATGATACAGCAGCTGTATTTATACTATTCAGTAAAATCAGGTCAGGACCTGTTCTTTGACCCAAAGACCAAATGACCCAGCACAGCTTCTGTCCATATACTTAACCTTTTTCTCCTGCAAAAGTAGGGCAGCCTTATCCACTTCCTTATTTCTTTCACAGTGAGAGAGTCCCAGTAGCAGGAAAACTGAAGATTGACCTTTGTAGCTCTCAGCTGGCTGAATATAGGCCCAGACTGAGAAGTTTTTATGCAGTTCATTGCTGTCAACATGAGGGATACTCAGCTGTAGGTCTTGGTCACAAAACTGTTCATGAAACTAAGTCTTTTCATCAATTCCCTTGCCCTCAACATGTATGTAGAAAATACACTCAACTGGGTTTGGTAATTCTGGTAGGAGTTAGGCAGCCAACCTAAGCCAGGGGATCACTTACTTAACAAGAACAGCGGGTAGTAAGAACAATAAGGAAGACGGGGGTCTGCCATCACATTACTTCATTACTTCTGACTATCTGGTCTGATCACAACCTTGTCAGCTTATCTTTTTCAGGTCCCCTTGTGAGAGCTTGTGTCATCTTACGTTTTTCTGAACAACTGTCTATCTTATCACATGGGCTCTGGAGGGAAGACTCCATAAATTTCCAGAATTCTAGTATTTGCACTTATGAGCTTTGTCTCTTCAGAATCCAGAAAACTAGCAGCTAGAAAACTAGCTAGAACTATCTGATCACCATCATAATTCTAAAGAACTATACATAAAATAAACTTTCTCTTTTTCCTTCCAGAACATTCCATGTCATGCCATTTCAATGGGTCAGGGCCAGGAAGTCCATGCAAGGCGCCTGTTAAATCAGTGCATGCAAGATGGAGGATGGCTCCTTCTACAGAATTGCCACCTTGGCTTGGAGTTTCTTAGTGAATTAATGGACACCATCACAACAACAGAAACTATGAATGAACATTTCAGGACCTGGATCACCACAGAGGCCCACCCAGAGTTTCCTATTAATCTTTTACAGTCCTCTATCAAATTTACTAATGAACCTCCTCAAGGTAGGAAAACATGCCTTTTGTCTAGTTTAGGGGCTTGCTCCACTCTCACACCCATCCTCCCTCCCATCACCATTCTCTGTTGTTTTGTTAGCTAAATACAGCACTGTGTAAACCAGTCTTGCACTGTGTAAAGCACGACTCTTTCAGGGAGAAAATGGATATTTGGTTTTGTAACAGAAATTGATAGTGGTTTTGTTGTTTGTGTAGAAGCTGTGGAGAATGATAGGGCAGTGGTGCTTTCTTAAGCTCCATCACTTTCTTCTTTCTGTCCTGTTGACCAAGGACACAGAGGAGGACCAATCCTGTGCTCTAGTGGGTAAGGGAAAGGAAGGACACTCTGAACCTCTGAACACCAAACACCAACCTCCCAAGCTGTAGTATATAGCTGTGGCCGTTGCTTTTTATGTCATCTGGCACTGCTGACTGGAGACTGACCCCAGCATCTTGGTAGTTGTCTGTCTAGTATTTGTGAGTTGTTACTGAATCACCCCTTAGCCTCAGTCACAGGAAAGGCAGTTGATAACAACCCACACTGGATCTGTATACTGGGGTCTACTTAAGAACTGATGAGATTATGGGTTTTATGGTACTTACCTGTTTTACACACTCACTTTCTCATGCTTCAAGCCTCCTGTATTGCATTCATTTCATCTTGATTTCCCTTCCCACTGGAGGGAACACTGCTGACCCAGAAAGGTCAGGGAGAAAGTCATGTTGGTTTCGTGCCGTGCAACTACTTGTAGCTGCTAGCCTAGGTCTCTGGCTGGCATTTGCCTTCTTGCACCTCCCCTACCTTGAGGAGCTTTCCACACTTTAACTCTTACACTTTAATGCTTTAACTCCCTTATCATTAACTGTAATGCATTAACTTGTCCTTCGTTTGTATATATGTATTGCCACTGATTTCAGTTAATGAAGTCAGTAGGAACAGAGAATTTTTACCCAAAGTCATATTTAATGCCTCAGTCATTTAAACCTCTTATTTCAGTATTCGTCTTCCTTTGAACATTAATATCATGCCTACAAAATGTCTCATCTTATGAAAGACATCCTGTTTGAAGTATATATACTCCACTTTCAAGAGCAGTTAGTCAGCAGCTTTTTATTGTACTGTCATCCCCTCCTTATCGTTCAAATGATAACACTCTATAACTCCAAGAGGTTCTTTTGTAAGTCATGTTAAAGCCAATTTACAGCTTGCATTTGGTAATAGAAATATGCTCAGTGTAACAGTTTAAGTCAGGATGAAATATAAACAGTTTTAGTTTTCTGATACTGTCCTGCCACATTGGTAGCACAATGTGATGAGGCACTTCTGTTTGATTACTTTGTTTAGGTTTTGGAACTCTCTTAAGATACCCTTATAATATTTTGAAAAGCTGTTTGTTTGAACATTGTTCTTCTGCAGGATCTTTGTGAAGTAGGAAAGAAACAAAAGGGCTTTTATTGTGTCATAGGAAGCATGATGTCTTGGGTGATCTCTTTGCTGCACTTGAAATCTGTTTTCTCATAGTTGTGTTAAGCTGATTAGATGAAAAATATCCTAAGAGGGACCTGGTGTCAGTAACTCATGCTTGGTGCTGTCTGCCAAAGGCAGACAATGCTTCAGTAACACGACCTGAAAACATCTGGGAATAGTGGGACTTATGTATTCTATGGAAGCTGAGATTGTATCAGTATGTCTACCTAAACCTGTTCCTGGGATATGAAATATCAATGCTCAAACAGATCTCCATGAGTATTAGTATTTCCACTATGAATTTAGGTTCTCATCTCATCAGGTTGGTGCATGCATGCCAGTTTGAGAAGGTGCAGTTTGAAATTGTTATAGAAATGAAATCTAAATAAAATTGTCTTTGGTAGAATTAAAATCTCATATTTAAATTTTGAAACACAGATTCTTGGATATTCAGTCCTATATTTCATATGACGTTAGATGTCTTTGCCATATAGTTGTTGAATAGTTATGTTTATATTTTAGTCATTATTGGTTGCATTTGGAATATGATTATGTAACTGTAATTCCTTCCAGACTCATGAGCTTCATTTAGTGTGTCATCTATCTGAAACAAAATGTAACTGAGCTTTGCCTGCTCTGACCAGGTGAACAGACAATTGGTTCAAAGAGATTATTTGAAGCTATAAATAAGATGATACTGTAAATTGGAATAGAGAAATCTGCTTAAGAGAAGTTGAATTTATGGTTTCCATATATTTTTTTCTCATACATTACATTTTTATACTTACTTTCTAGGTGTGAAAGCTGGCTTAAAACGAACATACTCAGCTGTTACTCAGGATCACCTAGACGTGAGCAACATGCCACAGTGGAAACCATTGCTATATGCTGTAGCATTTCTTCACACAACTGTTCAGGTTTAAAAATACATTTCTTCTGTCATAAAGCCATGTGTCATTTACTAATGCACCATGTTATTAAATGAAAAACATGTTTAAATGGAAATCCTGTGTTGGTAAAATTAACGCAAATAAAATAAGAAAGAAAACAACACACCTCTATTGCTACAACTGTATTAGAACTATGCTCATGTTGATCTTATACCTCCAACAGGGATGATATTACAGAGACAAAAACAGACAGTCAACAATTAGTGCACTGTTTTGTAAAAGTTTTTGGACATGGCTGTGTGATCTGTCTTTACCTGTGTTTTTACTAGTATTTTAAATTATAAAAGCTCATTAAAGAAATTTACAGCTTGGGTTGGAAAACCATAGTCTTAAAACTGCTGCTTTCACCATGAGAAGGGCTAAGAGCATGAATATAGTTCCTTCGTATGACGAAACTCGTAGGAAGAAGTGAAGGTGAAAGATGATTTTGGGTCTTGCCTTTCAGGATTTCCATTAAAAATAGTGATTTATGGATTAACTACAACTTTTGAATATTGTATTGATAGATTTTTCAATATACTTTGTTTATATTTGGTGACTAGTTAATTTATCCCTGTGGCATCCATGCACTGATACACTGTGATCCAATGGAAGCCTGTGTTATGCTTGTCTTTGGCCCATCACTTCTTTCTTGGTGGAGATGAAGAACGTTTAAATACCAGATATTACCCTAACAATCACATACTGCCAGCTGCATCTGTAAGTGGTTCAGAAGCTGTTTTTTCTACTCACATATGCACCATGCAGAGACATCAGTGGTATGAGTATGACTATTTCATAGGAGGACCACAGACAATGGTCATAGCTGAATGAGTTTGGACATCCTTTCCTAAAACAGTAGCTTCATTTTTTGAATCAAAAAACTATAGTTCCATACTCACGTATTGGCTGGACTTAAATTTTTCTTTGTGAAAATGTTAATATTCCTATTGTTTGTTCGTATGTCTCCACTGATGATGACAAATGAAGAGATATTTAACTACTAGATAATTAATCAAGCATTTGGCCTTGTGTATTTTACGAGAATTTTTTTTTTTTTTTTGAGGTTGGTAAAATACAGTCTCAGCTGGCCTACTGCATTTTTAGCATATTTCATTTATTATTCCTCACTTAATGTTTTCTTGACAATTACTACCAAGCAGCCTTTCACCTTTATCTGTTTTACAGGAAAGACGAAAGTTTGGTCCATTGGGCTGGAATATTCCTTATGAGTTTAATCAGGCAGACTTCACAGCCAGCGTGCAATTTGTTCAGAATCATTTGGATGACATGGATATTAAGCGTGGGGTGAACTGGAGCTGTGTTCGCTATATGCTTGGAGAAGTGCAGTATGGTGGCCGTGTAACTGATGACCTTGACAAAGCACTGCTGAATACATATGCAAGAGTGTGGTTTGGAGAGCATATGTTTACCGAAAATTTTTGTTTCTACAAAGATTATGTTATTCCAAAAGGGAAAACGGTTGAAGACTATCTCCAGTACATAGAGCAATTGCCAGTGACTGATACACCTGAGGTGAAATATTTCAATATATTAAAGGGGTTTTTGTTGGGTAAAGAATTTGATCAGGTGTATTTTCCAGCGTCATGAATGTATAGGTCAAGATTAGAAGGCAGACCAGTATAGTGGGTATCTAATATATATCTGCTGACTAGGAAGAAGTAGGTGAGGTCTTCTATTCTATGATTTTATGATTCTTCAAAGAATTTGAAGAAGTCTCACATTCACAGGCCCTGGTCCTCATGAAAGACTTTAAAGACCCTAGTTTTCTGCTGGAAGGGTGATACAGGAGGGTTCAAGCAATCTAGGAGATTTCTTCAGTACATTAATGACAACTTCCTGGCACAGGTAACTGAGAAGCCAATAAAAAAAGGCACTTGGCTGGACCTGGTACTTATAAGCAAGGAAGAACTGGTCAGGAATGTGAACTCACTGACTGCAGTGATCACTGGTGGAGTTCAGGATCCTATGAAGAAGGAGTAGGGTAAAATTAGGAGCACAGCCCTGGATTTCAGGAAAGTGGACTTGAACCTCAGCAGAGGTTTCTTCCAGGCTTGACAGAATCCTATGGGCTATGGCCCTCGAGAGAAATGGGGCCAGGAGAACTGGTGTATATTTGGGAATTACCTCCTCCAAGTTTAAGGAAGATCCATCCCAACAAGTAGAAAATCAAAGGCAGTAGGAGGCCCAAATGAAAGAACAAGTAGCTCCCAGCTGAATTCAGATGTAAAAAGGAAGGTACAAGATGTAGAAGCAGGGGCAAGTAACCCAGCAAGAGTACAGAGCTACTGTCCAATCTTGCAGAGGTTTAGGAAAGCCAAGGCGAAAGTAGAGTTGAATTTGTTGAGGAGTGAGAAACGCAGCAAGAAAGGATTTTACGAGTATGTAAACTGTAAAAAGATGACTTAGGAAAATATGGGTCCATTGCTGAATGGGGCAGGAGAACTAGTTGAAAAGGCTCAATGCCTTCTTTGTCTTAATATTTACCAGTAAAACTGGCCTCCAGGAATCAAGTTCCCCAAGATAAAGAGTCTAGAACAAGGAACTTACCCCTGGTTCAGGAGGACCAGGTTAGGAAGCATTTAAACAAACTGAAAATATGCAAGTTCACACTACTTGATGGGTGTTACCCATGAGTGCTGAGGGAGCTGGCTAATGTCATTGTCAGACCACTGCTGATTACCTTTAAATGGTCATGGTGATTGTAAGAGGTTCCTGAAGAATGGAAATATCACTCCAGTCTTCAAGAAGGGAAGAAGGAAGACCTGGAGGTCTACAGGCTGGTCAGCCTCACCTCAGTCTCTGAGGAGATGCTGGAGAAAATCCTCTTGCAAAACATTTCCAAACAGATGAAGGACAAGCAGATTATTGAAAGTAGCCAGCATGGATTTGTGAAGGAGAAATTCTGCTTAACCAACCAGTCAGCTTTATGCAATGAGGTGAACAGCTTGGTGGGTGAGGGAAGAGCAGTGGATATTTTTCGCCTCGGCTTTAGTAAGTCCTCTGACACCAACTCCCATAACAACTTCATAGTCAAACTAAGAAAGTAGGGGTTAGCTAAGTGTCATATGACACATATCTGTCATATAAAGAAAGGCTGAGAGAACCTGGACTCTTTAGCCTGGAGAAGAGGAGGCTCAGACAGGATCTTATAAATGTTTATAAATAGCTGTTGGGAAGGTATAAAGATGGAGCCAGTGTCATTTTGATGGTACCCAGTGAAAGGATAAGAGGCACTGGGCATAAATTAAACAACAGGAAATTCCACCTGGCATCAAGAAAACACTTTTTTACAGTGAAGGTCATCAAGCACTAGAAGAGGTTTCCTGGAGAGGTTGTGGAGTCTCAGTCTTTGTAGGTATTAAAATCCCCACTTGACACTGTGCTGGACAGCCTGCTTGAGTGGGTCATTTGGATTAGACAGCCCTCAGAAGTTCCTTCCAAACTAAACTATTTTGTGATTTTGCAAATATGTGTGGGATCGATCAGACATGAACTGAGAAATAATGAAAATAAAAAATCCATGTGGTCTCATTTTGAAAGTTATAATTGGGAGATTATTCCATTTTGACAACAGGAAGAACTGAGTATTGCCAGGAATTGGTGGGGTACAGTGCAGGGCAACCCATGGCAATCAGTGTGTATACTGCAACATTAACTGGAGGACTGCAACTTTCTGGTCCCTCTAGTACAGGCGCACATGATGAAGTCAGTTAAAGTTGAAACAGAAGTGAATGCTCTGGATTTCTCTCTCATTGCTATTAGGCTGATAAATGCCTTTGGAAGTAAGTTCTATTAAAATTAAATAGACAGGACTGAACAGAAAAAAGAAAGGTTTCTGTTGCCTGTTGCTAGTAATGTGCTGGCTGAGAGGGTAGGAAGATTCAAGGTCGTAAAATAAAGTTTTGCATCTTTGAAAGAAGTGAAAGCAGAACCCAAGGGTATTTGTGCTGACAACAATGCACCTTTTCCAAGTGAGGGCAAATGCAGCCAAGATAATGCACCAGTGAGATGTATCTGAACCCAGCTCATGAAGTGGTTCCTATCAGTGTATGAACCTTGACTCAATCAGATTTCAGGTGCTACTTTCATGTACCTGCTTTTCTAAGCACTTGGGAACCTATCTCACAGTGCTGCAATGTATTTTTAAAGTATTTTGATGCCTGTAAAAAATCTGTATGTATGGTTTGATTCAGGGGAATTTTACATTTGACTTTTATGTAAATAGCAGCAAGTCCAGGAATGTATGCATCTATTTCTCCTTCACATTTTCACAGGGTAGGAAGAAAGCTAAGACTTTCTTCTGTCCTTCCAAAATCTTTCAGAATTGCTCATGGAAACCTTTAACCTTTTAATCTCCCAGTTTTCTTCATTCCACAAGGGACATTGTGCTAGTCAAAACAGTGTATCTTTTTTCCCTCACTTTTCCATTTTTGGTTAAGGAAGAAGGACTGAGTAAGTCTGATTGCTGTATCCTTGCTCTTTTGATGAGATGTCAACCTCTGATCAGAATAATCACCGACTTCTGAAGGCAGCTATTGAACTCAGTGTATTGGGTTCGTGTGGCAAGGTTTTGGTAGCAGGGGCTACAGGAGTGGCTTCTGCGAGAAGCTGCAGAAGCTTTCCCTGTGCTCAATAGAGCCAACGCCAGTTGAATCCAAGATGGACCCACCACTGGCCTATGCCAAGCCCATCAGCGATGGTGGTAGTGACTGACTCTGGGGTATCATAGTTAAAAGGAAAGAAACTCATCTGTGCAGCAGCAAATTGCAGCCAGAGAGAAGAGTGGGAACATGTGAGAGAAACAGCCCTGCAGTCACCGAGGTCAGTGCAGGAGGGCAGGAGGTGCTCCAGGCGCCAGAGCAGAGATTCCCCTGCAGCCTGTGGTGCACCTGCATCCAGCCAGGATCAACCAACAATCAACACTCAGCAATCCCTTCAAAAATTACTTTGATTTTAGAGCAGTATGGAGCTTTAGCAAGTGGTTTTGAAGATCAGGCTAAAAAAAAATAATCCTGAAAGGCAGAATCTGACATCCTCTTTTTAATGAAAATTCCCAGGGATTTTGAATCAAAAAGAATGAGAGATTTGATTCTTGATTAATATACAGGACATCCAGGACACTGGTGCACTCGCTGCTTTACTATTCTGGGTTCTTTGTTCTTATTCCTTCATACATAGCTTGCATAAAAACACAGAACCAGACTTGTCTCCCATGTAACATCCCTGTCTTTGGTAATGTTATCGCAGTTTTGTAGTTAGTCCTTGGACTAGCACTGCAATTCACATTCACAATAGCAGACATTTTTCCTGTTTCTAATTTGGGCTGTAGCATTGTCATGAAATCTACTAGAGCAAAACCAAATCAAACCTTATTGTGCAAGAGCAAAATGAGGAAAGAGTGTATCTTCAAATGTGTATTTCATTCCATATAGAATATGAGAGTCTAATAAAGTCACTTTTTACAGCTCTAAATATTTGGGTTCAGTACATCACTATGTGTAAAACATGTTAAATTTTACTTGGAATCTGATTCCGTGCTAGTTGTAGCAACACCTCTTACATGCTGCATTAGGCCTGTACTGTGTTCTCTGTGCTGTTGTGTAAGGGTCAGGTCCACAACTGTTGTAAATCAGTGCAGCTTTGCTGGCTTAGACACAGGTACAGCCGCTTATATCCCCTGTCTCTGAGTTTCTAGATTTGCAAGCATAACAGTATTACATATGGCCCTTTTTATCCTCAGAGTATGTAAATATTGGTCACTGTAAGTGTCTTCTTGTAATATACCAATTCTACTGTAAAATACAAAAACTGAAACAGCAAATTGCTTGCCTTTGGTACTCAGTTTGAGGACAAGCCTTCCTCATTGTCAGATCAGCGGTTCAAAGTGTATAAGAGGTAGTTGATAGCTATAATTAAATGAGGGCTTGTGAAATTAGTCAAAGTACAATTCCTCCCGGAGAAGAGTTGCAGTTGTCAGCCTGACAATTATAGACTTACTGATATTTCAGTGGAACTTTCTGAGAAAGCTATTATTACTCAGACAAAGGGCAGCTTTGCAGTAATTTTGTGTTACCTGTATCTTAAATAAAACAATTCCATTTCAGAAGAAAGGGAAGTAAGGAAAAATAAGGGAGACTTCAACCAAAAATAGCTAAACAATAAAATAGCCGAAATACGTCACCAGTCATAAAATCTTTAGGTACTTTGAATATGGGCAGTGTTTTATATTGTCTTTTATATTGTGCTGCATGCCTTATAAGCCTAAGAGACTGCATAAAACAAAATGTGTTAGAAGTGGTAACTGCTGAGATTATGAGGGACATCTACATGGTAGTAGTAGATGGTACAACAGCAACAGATCTGTAGAGGCAAAGAGCTAGTGGTGAGGGCTCAGTGTCCACATACAACATGTTTCCAATAAGCTCTAGTCTGAACCAGTAGAAAGGAATCTGTTACCCCCCGATAGAACTCCACAGCATGATTCAAAGCCTGCTATGTGAAGATAATCAGAAGATCAGTTAAAACCCCCCACTCATATGAATGAAAATGCTATTGTATATGCAGCCTATCTTCACATTTTTGTGTATTTGGGTTTGGTTCTTGGTCAGTTTAATGGATGTACTTCCACTGACCTATTCATATTTGTTGTTTTGTAAAGCTGAGGATTTTCTTCTTTGTTTATCCATTTTCATGCTTTCTTTCATGGGTATAATTTTATAAGGAAAATAGCAAATTTTTTTTTTCCTTTTTTTTTCCCCGCTTTTACTTTAAGGTATTTGGACTTCACCCTAATGCAGATATAACTTACCAGACTAACCTGGCTAATGAGACGTTAAATACAATAGTGAGCATCCAGCCCAAAGACAGCAGCATTGGAGGAGGGGAAACCCGAGAAGCAGTGGTGCAGCGTTTTGCTGATGAAATGCTAGAGAAGTTACCTCCAGATTATAACCCTCATGAGGTATATGCTGGTTTGTAGATGCAGATGTTTTATGGATGTATGTATATGTTTTATGAGTTTTATTGTACTTCCTAAATTCAACTGGCAAATGTTTTAAAAAGCTCTTAAAGTTATGCATAGTGCTTTATAAGCCTGTTTTGGTTTATTATCTAAAATATTCCTAAAACTGAGACATATATTTCAAGTGCCATAGTCCACTTAGTCACCTTAACTCAGAAGAGCCATTAGAGACTTACTTCAGAAAGTTCTTGCCCTCCTTTGTAGCTTTGAGAATGAACACTGGTGCCTCTTTCTGAAGGATCAGTGATCTTATAGTGGTTACAGCTTTCAATTTACCTACTCTTATTATGATACCACCATTATGAATAATGGATTCTATCACTGACCTTTTCATGCCACAGGTTTTTTGGCGTTTGAGCCATAACAGATATATTTGTCAGTGTTTTCTTAGGTTTTTTTTTTTTGTCTTTTTTATTAACAGTCCCTTTAAATGGAAAAATCCAGCATAAAGCACGCTTGCATCAGTTTATAAGTAGGTTGTGGTGTCTTGCTATGTATTTCATGAACAGTAACTGTTGAAAACCCATCACTTCCATGATTTTATTACTTAAAATTCTTTTTTGTACTGACAGTACTTTTTTTTTTCTGGTTGTAGTCCAAGCTTGTAAAGTATACATTATGCAGTATTGCAGCTTGTTATGTTATACTTTATTTTCTCCTCTGGCCAACTTAGAAAGTCCACGTACATTATAACCAATAGTCTTAGGGCTCTGGCTGTATGTCCTGTCTTCTGTTCTACTATGCATCTCAGATTTAATATGTCTTATATAAAGAACCGCTTTTGTACTGTCATAATTCAGCACAGAACTTCTCTTTTCATTCCTCTTTGGCAAGCTACTTAAAATTTGCAGCTTTTTTTTTTTGTGATTTTTACTCACAGTTTTTCCATATCACTTTTTGTCCATCCATCCCTGCTTGTGTCTCTCTTTTTCACTTGTTTATTGAGTGATTCTCAACAATAGTATGTAAATCATTTATTCATAGAACTTGATTTGGAATGGAGTCAGTTTTCTAGTTTCCGCATTATTATTTAATTGCAAATAAATACTAGAAATAGCAAATAAAATGAAATATAGTAAGTATAATGATGCTGAATTACTAAGTAAGTGTTGAGCTATTTTTTTTCGATATATTTGCTAAATCCTCCAATGCAGCATGTATCTTCATTCCCTTGTTATATTGCAATTTTTTTTCCTCCTGAAGTACTTATACTTAGAAGACATCAAAAATATTGGACTTTATATTGTAACCAAAGGGTATTCTTGCCTTCAGGTTTTAGCCCTGGGAAATTCGTGCAGCCTTGTAAAATGCACACACGCTTATTTAAGCCGAATTTCACTTCTAAAAGGTTTGAATAAATAGTGTTTTTCTCTGGCATTTCTTCTGTCTAAGCTTGGTTTCAGGCACTCTCATTCCTTTTTGGTTTATTCACTCAGGATGTTGATACAAAAGACACATAGTAGGCTTACCCTTCTCAGTCACTTCCTTGACTGTCTTAGTTTTGGAGACAACTGGTTATGGAGCCAGGAGCTGTAGTGAAGGACAAAGAGACTGGATGGTTTATTTTGGAAGTTCCACCCTGCACTCATAACTTGCCTCTATTTTGCTAATCTATTTGGGTACAGTACATACTTTTCCATGTGACTTTATTAAAAAATCACCACCAATTGTTTTCATTGCTGTTTCACTCATCTGGTACTATGACAAGCTATTATCTTTTCTAATGATCTGCCAATCATACATGCTGGTTTTAATTTTCTTATAAACAATTGTCTTTATAATGATGCTCACAATTAGTTCTTTGTTTCTGTACCACCTTTCTGACCTTCAAGGAAATTTCTTTTGCTTCGACTTGCTTGACAGTTGGTCTCTCATGATTCAAGTAAGGAGGTTCATGTTTGTACAGGACAAACCAATATTAGGTATCAAAACTTTGCATCAGCTTCCCCCCTACCCCCAGCTTGTTCTTACAGGCACAGTCAGAGGATGTCCTGTTGGATCTGCTTTCTCCCTTTGTATCACTTGTAACTGTATTTTGAGCTCAGGATGTAGGTTTGATTCATTCTCTTATTGATAGTGTAGATACCATCTCTTCCTGGTTACTTCTAGTTTTCTCAGACTCTGAACATCTTGGTCTGTGAACTACACTTCTCTTTGTTTAATCACACCACTCTACTTACATGCCGTTTCTTCAATTCCCATTACTGATGGATAACATGGTATTTTTCCACTAAACCATCCAAAAATTATGCTTTGTTTCCATGTCATGGTACTCTTCCTCTGCTCTGAGTATCTACAGAACATCCTCTGGTAATTTTCCAGCAGTTTATTATTGGTAATAATGTGTTACCTCGGCACATCATTTTGGCTGTGTCAGCTGCACTTCGACTTCAGATTGTAACTCTGCAGTGTTTGGCATTATTTCCTGATTCTTCAGTATTTCCCTTGTCATCTTGCCTAATGCACTTACCTTTTCTCTCATTCTCTGGATCTTAGTACTCGTTTGGGTCTTTCCCAATGATTTGTTTGTTGGAGGGGAATTTTTCTTTTCTGCTACTGCTGCCTAATTCCAACCCTTTGTGACAGGGCCAGTTGTTTATGGGCCAGGAGTGTGGCTACCTCTGCACAATAAGCAAAAAATCTCTATCAATCAAATGTGTTTCTCATCTGAACTGGAGATCTGATATTCTGGTACCTCTTAGAAGGGGCAGAGTTGGCAGGAGTAAGCTGTAAACAAAGCTACACTTTTAAATACAAGTTTGCATAAACTGGCAAATACAGAAAATCTAAAATTCCCAAAGGGAAAAAATAATATTATGTTCCTAAGATATAACCAAGAATTTCATTAGTCAGAGCAGAAAAGAAGGGAGAGTTTAGATGGTCTCTGAGGGAAGAAACAACAGAATTTAGCAGAAAGTGCAATATAATAAACAAATGAAATTAAGTTTGCAAGTATAAGGAGTGAAATGGATTGTGTAATTACTTCCTGCGATGTCTGAAGAAAAGGGAATGAGTTCTGTGTTTTGTCAATTTAAGTCAACATTTGGTCATTCAGTACATTATTGCCTATATTCAGCACATTATTACCTACTAGATCAGTTTAACAATCCTGAAATAAACCAAACTAATACACTAAATTGTAAGAAACTGAAGGAATGTGTCAAAAACAGTTCTATGCTTTCCTCATTGGATAAGAGCAGTAAAAAGAAAAATATTAATTAGTCCTAGCAGTGCAGCTTGGGTTTGCTTTTAGAAGAATACTGTTCTCCAGTAAGGCGATGACATGGTAGTCTTTGGAAATCCAGCTATAAAGATGCTATCAGTGAAGAAAAGGAAAAAAAAATATTTAGGAAGCAAATGAGGGTAATTAGAAGCAAATACCCTTTGGGAAAGTGTCAGGTACCTTTGCTATCTTTGGCCAGTTCTTGTAGATTCTCTTAGAAAGTATGGAGTGAATTTGCTCAGAGTTAAAACCTCAGCAGGCTAGGTTAGGGACAGTTGGTACTGAAAACAAGTATTTGCTGACATTCAGAGCTCCAGATTGTACTTTCTTTTGATGCAGTGTACATTCCAGAGAAAATTCAGGCTGTCACAACCTTCATTTCTCAATTACTAGTCTTTGGCAGTAACTTTGGAACCAACAACTTTCAAAACAAGGAAACCATTTTACCCCATTATATATGTTTCTTTTGCTGTGTTCTTGTAATGCTTCCTCTCACCAAATAATTGACTCAGTGTCTACCCAAAAGACTACAAACAAAACAAGTAACCTTTACATGCTTTATCAGTCTGCAGTTTGACACAGGTGATGGAAAAGCTAAATAAACCTTCCTCCTGACCTAAAACTGTCTTCATTTTTCTCATTCGAACAGTAGAGGCAGAGAAAGAATTCTTCTTTCATGACCCCTTTTGCTTCTGGGTCTTGCCTCGCAGGTAACAAAGAGATTAGTGGTAAAATGATTAGGTCCAGTCAGTCCATGTGAGTGAAGACAGATGCAAGAATAAATGTCAGCTTAATAAATGTCACAGACAGAGGTTTATGATGAAAATGATCCTTGTAGCTTGAAAAACAGCTCATCCTAATGCTGGGCACCACTGAAAAGTGGGCTTTATGGAATTAGTATATTGATCACAGAAAGGCTATTATGATTAGTGAGTTTTGTCTTTTGAGGATTTTTTCTGTCACCCGGTATCCATCTCTTTATATCATAACAAGTGCAGCACTGGAAGTAAGTAATCTGATTGCTTGATAAGAATTCTAATACAAAAACAGTCAATCATGCCTCAGAGCTGATATTTAACACTAATCCTTAAGAGAAAGATTTCCAAGAAAAGCAGTATGTTACAGCTAGAGAATCTCACTGTAGATCAGGATTGATTTGTATACAATAAGGTAGGAAGTACGTCAGGGGGTTTTTTTCAGTTTTCATTATCTGTTTATGCTTGGTCCTCCAGGCTGAGTGCTGCAAACATCTAGGGTAGATTAGCAGATTTCTGCATTATTAGTTCACTCCATTATTGAAAAAATTACAGGTATTTTTCTGGGTACATAAAAACAAATCAGAAGAATGTTTTAATTCTGAGAATTCACTAGAGAAGCTAGTCGCACGATTATCAGTACAGTAATACTTTAAAATATTGATTGTATCTGTTCTTTGTAGATTCATAAATATCAGTATTTTGGAAACTATCCCCTTTAACAACATCTTCTGTACAATTTTTCTTCAAATGGTGGAAATTCTTCCTCTAAATAATCCCCAAAATGAACTCTGTAGACTAGAAAAAAAAGTGTATTTCCTTTTTAAAGGATAAAATGCATAGCCTCTATTCTGTATCATTTCCTTCTTACTAATGGCATGCACTAGAATTCTAAGTATTCTGAAAAAAAAAATAAATCAAACTCCTTTTTTTTTTTTTTTGCCTTTTTTGACAAGAGGGAGAATTGGCAATTCTTGTAGAATTTTCAGAAAGCAGAAACTTTCCCTGGATTTTGAATTAAAAAACTCAGAGTACATCATTGTGTAAATTATCCAAATAGAGTTTATTGTCTCAGCTCTAGTCTCATGATAGCTGATTATAGTGGTTTTCTCACTTTTACAGGAAGAAACACATTAACTCAGTCTGTAAAATGAACTGTCACACTGCTAAGCATTACCATAATTAGCTGGCACCTATTTCTTGGACATTCTGTCTGACAAACTCATGGGTCCTTGTGATTAAAATATGATGAATAACCTTGCTGATAGCTGTCTCCCAAGGAGAGTAGCATAAAAAGCTGAAAAAGAGTATTTTATTTGGCTTAGAGTCGAAACTTCAGAATTAGAAATTGTCAATGCATTTACTTCTTTATACTGGTAATTATAACTGCTCGACTGCTATGTTATATTCATTCTGCATAAACTTGTTATTCAGTGCAATAATATATTTAGTAATGTTTATTATGTGCATATAAGGTACTTTATGTAATGGATACAATGAGATGTATATCTGGAAAAACACAAAGCAAAATCCAGTGGACTTCTGGCCTTGATGAAATAACACTCATTATACCAAATCTTGTGGCTGCTACTTGGCTGCAGTAGAATTCCAGTGACAAATTGCTCTTCGAAAGAATAGATTGTCTAACTCTTTCTTCATCTTTTGTTAGTAAGAGCAAATACGCTCTTGAATTATTTTAGCAAGCTGATCCTACAGTGAGCTCTTTCATGATAAACTAATGTCCATGTATGTATCTGGATTTAGGATCCTAATTTACTATTTGAGATCTCTTTTTGATTCCAGAGTCCCCAGAATTTCACCTGCAGAGGAAAGGAGTGACTATGGCATATGGCAAAGATCAGGGTTCAGGGTTCTTCAATGTGAAAGATTATACATGTGGCTGGGTGTGAGCAAGTAAAGAGAGGCGGCCACTAGTTTTCCGAAAGCCAAGTCATAGGGAAGAAAGATGATTGAAAGTCTTTAAAGTCAAGAATTCTAGTACTATGTGAGGTATAGGCACCATGATTTCAGCAGGTGCAACTAGGTCCTCCTTCATGCACCATTGTATACAGTGATCTTTGGTATATATGGAGCATACAGTGTATGTCTGAAACATATTACACGTGCATCATGTGCTAAAATGGGATAGGGAATGCTTTGCTATCATTGCTGTGACATGTTCCTAAGTAACACACACAACTGATTCTATTTTGAAAATGTTCTCTGTTGAATATGAGTGAAACTATTACCCTTAAAAGTTAAGGACAAAAGCTTCTACCTACAAAATGGTGCACATAATGGTTAACAGAATCCTGTGGCATCTTATCCTGCTGATCTTGCCTCTCTAGTAATGTGTCCATGACCACTTTGTCTTATGAGTGATTCATGCTATTTAAAGAAGCAGCTTTTATATATCATTGTGCTTCTTAAATTGAACTCCATTTGTAACTCTATTTTAACTCAGCAGGGCAAGCAGAGATGAGAAAGTTCACCTAGCACGATTTGGAAATATAAAGAAGTTACCATCAAACAGTTTTGTAGAGCATGTGGTTAGGGAGGGGAAGGGATTAAGATCCAAGACCCTGCAGCCTAACAAGGACAGAAGGAACTGCTGTGTCCCTCCAAAAAAGAGGGAACTTTCCCTCCTTAGAATGATGGAGGAGCTCCTTTTGTTAAGCTGATGAGTCACAGTGTCCTAAATCTTACAGTTGGCACAGGACTTGAATGGCCATCTGTTACATAAAAGTTTCTTAGGAATTACACGATACAATAGAAAAAACATCCTTTTACTTTCAAAAATTACTGCATAGGAAACAGATTAAATTTTATGATTATTACACTATTCTTGATTAGGTGAAAGCCCAGCTTGAAAAGATGGGAGCTATGCAGCCCATAAACATATTTCTCCGTCAAGAAATTGACCGAATGCAACATGTTTTATCAAGAGTTCGAACTACACTGACTGATCTCAAATTGGCTATCGATGGTAAGTTACAATGTTAAAAATCATACTAATTAAGTTGCAGTATTTATTAATAATGCTTGCTTATACTATATAACTAAATAAACATTTCCCCTCCTTTCCTTCATTTCTACCTCTTTCTCTTTTGTTCTTTCCCTCTCCCAGCTTTTCTCTTCTTCACTGTCTTTATCATATGACCACTAATTCTAGCCCTTAAAGTCTCCTGTCTGCACCTCTGAGGGACATTCCACCTTGATTTATTCTGTTTGCATGTGCTGCGTGT
Organism: Lathamus discolor; assembly: GCF_037157495.1. Classification (NCBI taxonomy): domain Eukaryota; kingdom Metazoa; phylum Chordata; class Aves; order Psittaciformes; family Psittacidae; genus Lathamus; species Lathamus discolor. The sequence continues at coordinate 97,014,488 of NC_088885.1, read as the reverse complement.
CCCACAGCATTACTACACTTTTGTGATTCTCTCTAGGGTCTCTACAGAGCTCAGAGGAGCTGAATTGCATGATCAAGTCCACAGGTCATATGCCAGAGTCATTTATGAAATTAAGCTGAGACATAATTATATAGAACAAGGTAGAAGTGTTGCTGATAAGTAATTGAGGGAACTCAGGAGTCCAGGTGGTAAAGAATCTAATTTAAGGTGAGATTTGCAATGTTTTTGAAACTGGTTATAACAAATGGGATGTCTGTAAATAGAAAATGAAGTGAGTGGGAGTGCCAGTCAAGAGAGTGATAGGGCTCTTCTTTTAGCTGTCACTGGATATAGGCAATAGCATTCTGTATCTCTCAGAGACAAGAGTATCTGGCTGAAAGTGAGCAACAGTGAATGTAGTCAAGAGTACAGGCAACTAGAAGCAGATGGAACATTTGATCAGAAAAAGAGTGAGGAAAAAGAAGGGATAATGGTGTTACTGTCGGCTTTTTATTTTCACTTCCCATTTTGCTTATCTGCAAGAGCTGAAATTTCCAGTAAGGAAAGTATACTGTTGCTCAGCTAAGCTTCTTGAATTAACAGTAAATGAGAATGAAGCAGAAACAGTTCAGTTCCACTGATTAAGACTTCACTCAAGTCTGCTGTTCTCCAGCAGAGAGGCAGAAAATATCTGAAACAGCTAACTGTCCCCACAGGGAGAAATTCTGAGTGCTTCACAACTGGTCCACTCTGAAATAGGTGACACCAGTACTGCAATCTCTCTTACTGGTATTTTCCAGTTTTTTGACAATAAGTTTTTCATGAAGGGAGATTTTTTTTTCATTTGTAATTTTGTTACATAAAAAATAAAAAGGGATTTTTTTTCTATCATTTTTATTATACACCAGGACAATTATGCATGCTTCAGAAACATCATACCTATAATCTGAATGTAGGAAAGAGGTTCATAAATGTGCCTGAGGCTAATCAGCTTCCATATCCTGTCATAACCTATGCAAAGATCAAGCTGGAAGAAACAATTGTCCTCTGTTTTCAATATTGAGCTGAAAGGTGCCTTATATATGTGCATAGAATCCATTTTCAAGTAAATTAAAATAATGCTTTCCATCCAAGAAAGTATTAATCTTTCCTTGATTGTGACAGATGTATCTAAAGTCTCAAAATGTAGAGTGTTCTGCAGAGGGGTGCATGAGTGACATAATTTATTTGCACTTAGCACTCAGTTCCACAGTGGGCACAGTCCTCTATCAAGCGTTTAATCAAGTTAATGCTATAACTTTTGTGCAATCCTGTAAAATATTATAATTTTCTTAGGGGCAGGTGAGTTAAATATAGCGAAAATTTGCTCTGAAAACAAAACTGGATATATAGTTAACAATGACGATTAATGGCTTCTGACGGTTTCATTTTACGTCAAGCACATGTGGTAGACCATTAATTAGGGGATGGGAAGAACATTTAGTCACTCTCTCTTGTCTTAGCAAGGGGGAAAACCCCAAACTCTCTCACACTAGGTTGTCTCCCAAAACTAGTCAACTGCAATCTCAGACCATCAAGGTGCTCCTTTTTCATTACAGTGAGGTAATCTGCCTTCTCAAAAAGGTTGTGTGAACTTTGATATCTGCCTTGGTCGTGCCCTTGGCCCTGGCTTCAGGAACCTGTTAAAGCTTGAGTATCCACTCATAAGAAATCTAATTTTTCAAACAAATTTTGTGTTTAAGGATATAGCGGATGTTCACGTCGTACCATGTAACTTTGTGAAAAGAGGTCTGAATATTTGATTCTGCAGGTTGGATGTGAATAGATGGACCTTGTCATTTTGCTGTTGCTCACTGAATTGGGTCTGAAGGAATATAAAGCCCTCCCCAGTGAGAGCCCATGTGCAGCTGAACATGAGGGATGTTGAGAGAAATAGCAGAGCCAGTTTTGTCCATCTATCCAGAGGGCAGATTAAGCAGTGTTCAGCTCCTGGGAGGGGTGAGGGTGCTCAGCATATGATCAACATGTTTGTTGGCAGCCATGCCTCACAAGCCAGCATCTCTACCAATAAACTTTGCTGCCTGGAGGGATACTTTTTTTGGATCAAATTATAATAATTAGATTGTAGCTGCACTTTGTACTCTCAGTTATGTGCAACCATTAGTTCTGTTTTAATTACTTATTGATTGCCCAGAATTTATTTCACAGTTGGTATAATACAGAGCTTCACATAAATCAGAAAACAGCCATGATTATTGTTCTCTCAAGTGACCTGAATAGAGCTTATGTTCCAAATAGAGAAATCTTCTTAGAAAAAAGAACCAGTAAGACATGGGACTTGAACGAAACCTCCAGATCCTAATGGGTTATTGTCGTGGTTTAAACCCAACCACAAACCTCGTTCACTCACTCCCCCCCTTCTTGCCCTCCCCCTGCTCCTGGAGGGACGGAGAGGAGAATCGAAAAGAATGCAACTCCCACAGGTTGAGATAAGAACAGTTTAGTAACTAAGGTATAACACAAATCACTGCTGCTACCACCAGTAATAATGGTGCTAAAGGAAATAACAAGAGGAAAGAATACAACACCTCAACACCAGCCGACTGATAACTTGCCCCACTCCCCCCAGCCAAGCACTGACCGATACCTCCTCCAACCCTGCAGTCCCTCTACCCCTTCCGGGTCACTCCAAGTTACATCCTGGGCATGACGTGCTGTGGTATGGAATACCTCTTTGGCTAGTTTGGGTCAGGTGTCCTGTCTCTGCTCCCTCCCGGCCTCCCCTCCTCCCTGGCAGAGCATGAGGCTCAGAAAGTCCTTGGCCAGACCAAACATTCGAGCAGCAACTGAAAACATCGGCGTTATCACCACTGTTCCAAGGCCAAAAGATCAAAACACAGCACTGTACTAGCTCCTAAGAAGGAGAAAAATGACTGCTGCTGCTCAACCCAGGACAGTTATGAACATCAGTTCTTGAGCCCCTGGCAGAAGGTGACCATATTCTATGTAGGGAAATATATGAACTCCTGTGTACTTGCATTATCTTCCTCCTGCGGAATCATGAAGGCCTCTGGCACAGAATACTAGTACCATAACTGTTTGCTGGAGAGTGGGCACTTCAAAGCCCCTCTCCTACTAATGAAGATAAGTCATTAAGATTAGTTCTTCAGAAGTCTTTAAATGCAATAAAATCTAATGAGCCATTCAGCTATTCCTAGTCTCTTAGAGTTTGTTTGAATAGAGGAGAACTGCAGGTGTCCTATCTGTAGGATTGAGGGTGTTCTCTTTATTTCACCATGCACTGAAGTAGGAGTGGTAAGCATTTTGATGCCACCCTGATGTGTCTTCTATTGGCAAAGAAAGTGAGAAGGTAGATTCTGTGGGAGATATTCCAAGTGACCCTTGGGTGGCTTCCATGAACCTCAGCAGTGGAGTGTGCTTGTAGTAGCACTCAAAGTGGATATCAAATCCTTTGTGATGAAAATAAGCACAGCTTTTCATTTGGTTTTATTTCCTGATTTTTTTAACCTGCTTAGCAATCTGTCCAAGGGCTTTCTTAACTCACTTATTTATACCTAGATTCTTCTTTTGATCACAAGACTGAATCAGCTTGGCATTTGTTGCTGGTACCTTATACCTTTGTGTTTTCAAACTAATCCTTTAGAACTGCCTGCTTCATGAACAAGTGAAGGCTCTACAAGAAACCTTGAATTTCTTATCCTTTCATGTCGTGTATATGCCACATGGTCACAGAACTCCCACTGCTATTTGTGCAGTACTTGCAGAGTTAGGAGAGAGAAGTTCTTTTCCTGTTAACATATATCCTGAGAATAGAGCAATCCCTCTAAAAGATTTTGCATGTCTTGTAGTATGTAAAGGTTTGTTTCCACAGGCCCAGAGTTTCTGTTTCTTACATTTTTCTTAGTACTTGCAAGACAAGTACCTGCAGAAGCCATAAGATGTAAGACCAACATAGAAGGCAAAATAAGTGGATCAATACAAATATCTGCTTCAGAAGTCATGATGGCATTTGTCATGGAGCAACTCTACCAGCCTTAAGCAAACTTTTCACTGCAGTTGCAATATGACATCCCTCATGTTACAACGCTAGCATATTTTCATGCATGTAATGCACACCATACATAACCTAGATGCCAGGACTTTGGGGATAAAAAAATAATCACAGACTACTCTCAAACGACATTGAAATAGAGGGCAGTGGGCAATCAGAACTTTTGGAATAATAGGGTCAGGAACAAAGATATTACTAATGGAAGATGGGACTTTGCTATTTGCTCTCTTTTTACCCACAGAGATGTATACCGTGTGTATGTTCTTTAAATGATGTATAAATTATATGCATGAAAAGGCATTAAAATTAATACACTAGCACATTTCAGGTATAGGTTTATGCCAGGTTGAGAAGTGTGAGAAAAGGCAGGTAAGACTATTGAAAGAGAAGGTATTAGAGAGCAAAAATTTATGCATTTTTGTATGTGTTTCAATTTTTTTTTAACTTTATGATTAAGATTGAATAATAGCTGTTAATAGCAAGGCCTGGAGGAATACTGGAGCATTTCACTAGTTTCTGTACATTTCAGTCATTGATTTGCTACCTTATTAAAGCTATTTTATTACCTGCTTTTATATCATTGCCATCCTTATATTGCATTGCTAACCAGCATGTTGGCCTTGGGTGTTTCCTTATTGTCATTCGTATAAGAATATGTTGAAACACCCAGAACTTCATGTGGATGTGAGGTAGCATATAGTTAGTTCTACACACATAATAGGAATCACTTAGAATTCTTATGTTATCTACACAAGCTCATGTGTCAAGCTCCTGAAAGAATGAGGTAAATATTCACTATTTTTTTTTTCCAAGTCAGGATATCATGGTCTTGACAGTAGTGTTTACATCCTGTTGCTGCAAAGAATTTCTGTTATTGTATGTAGCACCTTACAAGAGGGATATAAGTGCACTCCAAAAAAGGTAGCTGGTAATTTATTGTATCTAAACTATGTGGTGAAAAACTGAAGCTCAGGAAACTAGCCTTGCCAGAGTACAGAGGATGCTGATTTCCAGTGAAGGGAAGGAGTATGGACTCATTCCCACTGGCTGGCTAAGTTGTGTTTTGACTTGTAATGCTTTCAGACTGGTAACACTAATAAAATTTTGGTTTGACCTGCTCATGATAGTAATAGACTTTTGGACTGAAAAATCTTGGGTTCTTGCTAATTCTTACAGTGTGTATGTGTAAGGCTTGTAGGGATCATCTGTGTATTCCACTTTTGGATGAGGATTTAATTTACTTCTCATCCTGATAAGAATGCCAGAATGCCTCCTGTTGCCTTTTACAATGTGTGGCATGTTATTTCTGGACTTCTTTATAACTGTTTTGTATGCTTGCCACGATGCTGGCTAGGAAAACTGTTTAGAAACACGCACCGCACATTTAAGACTAACTACAGAGAATAGTTTACCGGCCTGTTCTATTACTTTAGCTCAAGGTAGTGACTTGTATTACTTTTGGGGAGTTTTGAAGTTTCATCTTCAAATTATTCCTTTAAAATTTTTGTTTTGAGTCCTTTGTTGGGTGCAGCCAAGTGCATTTAGAAGTGGAGCTGATAAACTTTCAGAACAATTTGCAAGGTTTCTTTCAAATTGCCTTCTTACTGACTGAAGGAATTAGCTCTTGCAGAGAATCTGTGTGCTTTTCTATGTGAAAAAGTGCATGCTACTCAAGTTTTTCAGTTCCTTTCATCTCTTCTGACTTGAAGAATTAAATCAGAAGATTCTGCACCAGAAAAAGAAAGTGGGAAACAAACAGAAAGCAGAACAGGGGTAAAGGTTAAGTGCAGCTGGAGAGAATACCACAGTCCACAGGTAAAAACGGAGAAAGTGCTGTGCCTTGCAAGACTTGGCTGTCTGATTTACTCACTGTTCTGGAGACCAGGAGCAAAAGGAGGTGATAAATTGATGAAAGCCTTAGGATTAAAACAGCATCTTGAAGTTAAATGAGCTTCTGAGAACTTCCTACAAATCCCCTCCAAGTGCTGAAGTGCCCAAGTGCTGCCCGTGAAGAAAGAAGGAAATACCCAAAGAACTTCCTGAAGCAAAGAAGTTAACTTCTTTGAGCAAAGCAGTGGTGGAATCTAATTCTGAGACAGCAGAAATCACAGAATCACAGAATCACAGAATCCCAAGGGTTGGAAGGGACCTAAAAAGATCATCTAGTCCAACCCCCCTGCAAGAGCAGGGTAACCTACAGTACATCACACAGGAACTTGTCCAGGCGGGCCTTGAATATCTCCAGTGTAGGAGACTCCACAACCCCCCTGGGCAGCCTGTTCCAGTGCTCTGTCACTCTTACAGTAAAGAAGTTCTTCCTGATGTTAACGTGGAACTTCCTATGCTCCAGTTTACACCCATTGCCCCTTGTCCTATCACTGGATATCACTGAAAAAAGCCTAGCTCCATCATCCTGACACCTACCCTTCACATATTTGTAAACATTGATGAGGTCACCCCTCAGTCTCCTCTTTTGCAAGCTAAAGAGACCCAGCTCCCTCAGCCTCTCCTCATAAGGGAGATGTTCCACTCCCTTAATCATCTTTGTGGCTCTGCGCTGGACTCCTTCAAGCAATTCCCTGTCCTTCTTGAACAGAGGGGCCCAGAACTGGACGCAATATTCCAGATGCGGCCTCACCAAGGCTGAGTAGAGGGGGAGGAGAACCTCTCTTGACCTACTAACCACTCCCTTTCTAATGCACCCTAAGATGCCATTTGCCTTCTTGGCCACAAGAGCACATTGCTGGCTCATGGTCATCCTCCTATCCACAAGGACCCCCAGGTCCCTTTCCCCTTCACTACTTTCCAGCAGGTCAACCCCCAACCTGTACTGGTACATGGGGTTGTTCTTCCCCAGATGCAAGATGTCCTAAAGCTTGCAAAAAAAAGATAAAGTTTTAGGTATGGGGAAACATACATTAGCTTTTATTGGTTTTATCTAGTATCCTGTATACCTTGTACCCTTGGGTGGAAAAGTAAATCATGCTTTCTTTGTGGAAAGCACAAACAAGTTATCTGTTGTCATAAAGCAGAAAGGGAGGAAAGCTGATAAAGTTACAAGCAAGATGGGATTTTCTCTTCAACATGTTCAATGAAGAACAGGTTGTTAAGCTTGGTGGTGGAGGCAAGGAGTGACTGGTTGAATAACAAAACTGGTTGCTTGGGAGGTAAACTTGAGCAGGGATTAAAGGATGAAAAGATCAACTTCTATAGTTGCAACTGTGACAGTCAAGAAAGGATTGATGCTTTCACTGAGCTCTTCCTCTGTGTACTGTTAAGGCTAGCTCAACAGACTCATCGTCTAGCAAATATTGTCCTCCAGGGGGTAGTCTCCAGTCCTGTTATAATGATGTCAGCTATAGGCACACTGTAGTTGATGGAAAAACTAGCTACTTCTCATTTAGTTTGTATCCTACGTAATTATTGCTTTTTTCTGGATTCACATCCATGCCTGTGGGAAGGGAGCCAGTCACTTCTTTTGGATTTTTTTCGGTTGAGGCTTTTTTGGTTCATGGTGGAGTTTAGGGTCCTTCCTTTGTTCCTAACTTTATCCACTCATTTAAATGAAATATGCAAGCTTGATAGTCCAGATACAGGCTTTCCTAAATGTGCAATTAAAAATTTAGACCCAGATTTTACAAATTCCACAGTTTTCAGATTCAGCTTGTGGTAGGTATGGTAGTAAGAAGGGGCAACTCGCTGATGTAGTCCATTCAAAGCATTATATCTATTGACTGAATCACCCTAAAACCAGATCAGTTTGAAAGAATAGGCTATTTACATTAGTTACCAATAAAACCAAGTTATCATCAGAACTGAATAGCTTTATCTGGCTTACTTACTATACAGCAATTGGATACATTTAGATGTGGTTTAGAAGTGAGACAGTACAAATCTAGGGCAATGAAAAAGGCGAATCCTGATTTCCAAATTGTGTATACTGTGCAAACAGTATGTCTACAGTCCATATTATTTTTGAAGCATGGAAATACCCTGATGTCTTTAACTGACCTGACCTTTCATCAGTCATTTTCTAATGAGCTTTGTTCCATTCAAGAAAGGGAGTATCACAAAGTAAACCCCAAAATAACCAAGTTATAAACAGCTGGCCTGTCCGATTCATTGAACATTCAAGCTTGTCATGTTAAGTTCACAGGACATTCAGTCTCTTCTTATGATAACCAGGGCTCCGAGCTTCTCAGAAGTTAAATATGAGAAGCCTATGGTTGTGCTAATCATTCAGTTTATCAAATGTAGTTTTTCAAACACGTGTATCACCTTTCTTCAAAAAGATGCCACTGTTTTTCTCATGTGTTACTGATTTTATTTCTGACAATTATTTTATTTTATTTTATTTTATTTTATTATTTTATTTTATTTTATTTTATTTTATTTTATTTTATTTTATTTTATTTTATTTTATTTTATTATTTTTCATTTTATGAGAGTATTTTAGCTTCAGGAATGCATCCCAACGCCCACAAATGCCATTTAGTGCTGAAATTCAAACACCGTATGCCTACTGCCAGAGATGACACCCACTCACTAGGAATATTTATGCAGCTACATGGGCAAGGCCAGAACTGTGAACATACCTCATCCTCAAGAACACTCTGGCTTAGTGTTCTCAACAGCTGCTCTGAGTCATAATGGGCAGATATCCTAAAAGATTTCACTATGCTTTAGGGCAGAGACTAGTTGTATCTCCGTATTTGAAAAACTCCAGCCTGCCCACAAAAATGGAGGAGAACATGTAGCTCTCTTATGACTCTTGTTGCAGGAGCAGGTTGGCTGCATCACCTGAAAACAAGGAAGAACCGGAGATTAAAGGGTTCTATTTTTATTTGGTTTCAATGGCAATGATCCCCAGGGCTCAAACAGGATGCTCTTCACTTGTTTTCTGCCCACCCTACAGTTGCTTCAACTTGAAACCAAAGTGTGTTGCATGACTTTTTCACTTTTTCTGCCTCCAGAGCATGAATAAAGTGTATGATGTAATATTATAATTCTCTAGGCAAAGCAGAGGTGACAGAGAAGTCACAGAGTGATTTCTTTCTTAACTGTTGGTGCTCTTGGTTGTGTGTTGCAGAGATTTATACCCAAAGAGAAGGTTTATTAATTGTGTTATAATAGACTTTTAGTCATACCAAAACATGATTCTGAATGGACTATGAAGCCATTACAGAGAATGTGGGACAGGCAGTATTTTTTATTTGCGGTTTTGCAAAAGTTGCTGGTTTTCTTATAGCATTTGTTGCAGAAAAAGAGGTGCATATAAATGAGAGCAGGTCATTAGCATTCATGCTAGAAGAAATTGAAGCCTATTTGTCATTGATTGATATATAGTAGAAAGTACCAAATTTGCACAAAATGTTATACAAGTATTTAGGTTGGCTGCTATATTCTTCTAAATTAAAAGCTGGTGTTTGGTTTCTGGATATTATTCTTCTTCCCCTGAACTGGGGGCCTGCCAAATTCAGTGAAAGGAAGGAATGTGAAATGAATACCTATTATAGGCCACATTTCCTTCCAGGTATGTTTGGATGGGCCATTGCAATCGTTTGCAGTCACCTAGAGCACTTCCCTTTCCTTTACATGTTTTGTGGTCGAAGGCACCTAATTCTGTTTGATATCTCTTGTGGCCTTTATGGCAATTACAGCAGCTGTGTGTATGATGGTACATTGAACATGGGTGTTACATGAACATTTAATCAGAATGGAAGCTTCCAGAAAAGCTTCTATAATGCAAATGAGGCACAGCCATATGCCAGATCTCAGTACTATTGAGAATACAAACTGACAAGATATAGGAACTTCTGGCACATGGAATGGTGAGTGTCACTGAAAACTTACTGTCTTTGTAAATGTCAGTATTTTAATGGACACAACAGTACTTTTCATGGAATATGTGAGCACACACTGTCACTACCCTCCCCCCCCAAAAAAAATCTTGCCTCTAGCTTTATTCTACGTACCGCTTTCCCACTGAGAATCTTGCTAATGGAAATGTACAAAGTTGCCTATCATTAATAACAGTGATTTTCCTAAATGTAATCATTGTCAGTACATGCTTAAGATATAGATGAGTTACACAGTATATCTCTATCACTGATCATGTGTGTGGGAACCATTAAAATATATTAAAGAGTTTTAAATGATTAATCACATTCCAAACACTGTGTCAATATAATGAATATAAATAATGTGTATGAGGGAAAAGGGGCTGTTTAAAAAACCCACTTTATTTCTGATCAAAATAACAGAAGAAATATCATTTATCTTGTCACCTTTAGCTTTGAATCAAGTTTGAGCAAATTAAGTGCAAACTGATAAGACTTTAGTGCAACAGGTGTGCAATTAAAGCAGAACAAAAGAGGATTTATTAGATTCAGAATGTCTGTTGGGAGTTTTAATTGCCTCTGCAAGCTAGGGGAAAGTTCATTCTGAATGTTTTACTTTCTCTTCCAGGAACCATAATTATGTCAGAAGAATTGCAAGATGCTTTAGATAATATGTATGATGCTAGAATTCCAAAACTATGGTTTAGGATTTCCTGGGAGTCGTCTACTTTAGGATTTTGGTTTACTGAGCTTCTTGAAAGAAACCAGCAGTTCAGCAGTTGGCTGCGGGATGGCCGACCAAACCAATTCTGGATAACAGGATTCTTTAATCCACAGGTAAGATTGCCAGATCAATCTTTCTAACTAACTCCTATGTAACAGTTAAATTAAACTCTGAGAGAATTTCAAGCTGATTCAATCGTGACTATTTGAAGTATAATCTAAATTCCATTTTTAGCATAAATACAGGATAAATTAGTATCAACATCTACTAAACATTTTTGCTAGACCAAAATAATTTTACTGAAATAATGAAATTCATCTGGTTGCTTTAATTATAGTGTGGAAATTGAGTAGGTACATCTTTTCACATTTCAGTGTTATCATCCTTTACCCCCTCCTCTGTTACAGCAATCTGTTTTTCATTCATTGCATGAAAATTCCTTTGAGTACAAAAAAGATAAGTTTTAGAACTTTGACATAGGAAGAAGAGATTTGGGCTTGGCTCTCAATCCTTGCAAATCAGTTCCTTGAAATGGAAGGTTTGTTATTTATATCACCCCAGAATTGTGCCAGACTTGATCTGCAGAGACATAGAAAAAACCCCAGCCTCTTGCCTGCACCATCTGAAATAAAAACCTGGCACAAAATGAAAGACAAAAAAGGGAACAGCTGACAACAGAGTTAAAAGAGGTAAAGTATACATACCTAGGTGATGTGTAGTGTTTTCACACAGCTGTACACATTCATTAAAGCTTTTCATGATTCAAAGATGTTTGTGGGAAGTGAGAGTTGTGGAAGTGAGTCATTGTGAGAGTATTCAGCCAACAGGTTCCTGTGAAGCCTTAGCAAAAGCTATTTTAAAGATCTATTTTAATCTCAGTACTTGTTAGCAATGCAGAAGCTAGCTGAAACAGCTGCCTAGAATAGAGAGAGCAGCATTGGCAAATATTCTCTAGGACTACTGCTGGGAAATATCCATCTATCATCTCTCCTGTCTGTGTCAGCTGTCTGCCAGTAACACTTTATAGCATGGAAGTGTTCTCACAGAATCCTTGAACAAAGGGTTCCCAAGCAAAAGTATGAGGGAGAGGAGTAGGAGTTTTAATAAAATGCTTATGCTTCCATACTTGGTTTGTTAACAACACATTGATAGTAGCACTCTAAAATGTTCCTAACTAATCTTTGCAATGATCAGGCTGCATGCAACCTTAACAGGCTTTTGGGTTTGTTGATGTTTGCTTTTGCATTACAGATGAGCAGGAGCTGATACAGACTTTGTACTGACCATTTTAGCTAGCTTTTTTGTGCTTTGGGGTTTTGTCAGTTCTGAAATTTTGCCAGCCCAAATCGGGTATCCTACTTTCTTTTGGATGTATACATCTGGATTTCTCAAAAAAGCTGCCAAATAATCGGAGTCAAGTATCCCCCTAGCAAGTTGTAGTTTCATAGAACACAGTAAGCGAGAAAGCCTCTAGAAATGCAAAAATCAAACACTTCATAGCACATAGGTCTAAAAATCCCTAAATATATAGTGTGCAGACAAAAAAAATCCCGGAATGAGATATGCTTACCTGATTTAAAAATGTGATGACAATCACAAGTTCAAGAATCAGATGTCTCCATTTTCTGTAACCTGGGCTGTGGAAGTGGCTCGTTCTACAAGAAAGTCACCTGAGCAAAGACTCCTTTACTATTTAATTAACTATTGTTTTGTTAATAGTCATATCACTGTGTTTAAAATCAGTATTTCTTATGTTAAGAATATTTATCTTCTCAAGCAATTTGAGGTGATGAAGTATTACTGCTGCGGTTCTAATGGCTTGTTTGTAATGCCTGAGAAACTGTCAGGAAAAATCCTTTTATTTGTGAGGTGAAATGCAGCTCCTAAGTAATTTGTAATTTGCCTACTTGCATAGATCTCAATGTTTGCTTTATAGTCAATGGATAAATGCCATGGATAACACAAGGCAATAAAGTAGATTTACAGCCCTGGGAGAATGAGGCATTCTGGCAATAAAAAGTAATATAGGACCTGACTCTGCCTTCTCTTGGACTGTTTATACACCAGGATAAATTCAGTAATTTCACAGAAGTTAATCTTTATTTATAGTGATACAAATGAGGGCAGGCTCAGACTTCTGTGTAAAAGAAAGCCAATTCCCTCTGTGTGTCCGCACTGGGCCAAGATAACTGGGGTGAACAAAACAAGAAATGAATTTTCTTCCCTCCTGGAAGTTAATCTGATGTTACTGGACTTTTTTGTAAAAAAATAATAATAATAAAAAAAAAATCCACTATGCATTTCTCATTTCTACCTCCCAATTTCCATATTGCAGCATTTCCTTGTTTGCATCACTGTATCCAGTTGCTGTCACTTCCACTATATATAGATTTTAAGACCTGTGAGGCAGAACTGTCTTTGAGGTTGCATAGTACTTAGCATAATGAACCCTCAGCCTATTTCTAAGACCCTTAGATGCCAAAGCAATGTGAATACTGATAAGGATATGAAGTACAATGTCTCTATTCCTCAGTGCCCACTTAATTCTAGTAAACCTGTCATAATTTGGTTGCTGTAGAAATTGCAAAAGAAGTGACAAATAAGGAGCCACCTAAGCAAGGTAAAGGAGAGAATATGATTGTGAAAGCAATAGACTGAACAGATTTCCACATCTTTTGTCATAGCTTCCAGGGATGCCTGCTTCTCCCTCACTGGAATGTTCAGGCTTAGTTTGCATGGGTTGTTAGAAGGCGAAGGGACAAAGCTTTAACAGCCTTCATTGAGTGGGCCAGGGAGAAGTTCAGGAAAAGGCAGGTGAAGAAAGAAGAAATAACTTTCCCTGCTTCTGAAATCTCAACATGCTCCCCCACCCCTCCCGAAAAAACCCACACGAGAAAACAAAACCCAAACAAGGAAATCAAAACAAATGTCATGGCAAGTGGTCCATTATGTTCCTGTCAGGGGGGTTCGGGGAGAGATAAGCACTCAGCCACACAGTGGCACCTTAAGTCACTTAAGTTTTTTTCTTGCTGTTTATTGTTCCATTCACCCACTCTGGGATACACAGCTGAGCCTTCATCTCACAGCTGTAGCCTTTAAACACTGCCTAGGATTCATTCAAATGAGCAGAGCAGTGTTACAAGTCCCACTGCAGACAGCATATAGGTCCTGCCATTTCTGTCACAATAGTCTGCAACCTTAGTCTTATTTCTGAAGACAACTCACAGCTCTGAGCTTACTTTTATTCCAATGTGTCCACAGTGCCTTTGAACTGATTCCCTTAATACAGTCATTGCTCTGCCCTGTTCTCTTCAGGCTCTTCTTTCTTGAATATTTCACTTTATCTGGGATCCAGTAGCCCTCTGGAGCCTTCTGGCAGTGAACACTGTGTATTTTAAACTGGTTCTAGCATGTTCCTACAAATTAAAATTCCACAAATTAACTACAAGGATTCTGCTTTCATTTAATGGCATTTCTGATAGAAGAACTTTAATCCTGTCTCCCTTAGCTATGTGCTAGAGTTCCCAACTATTTCAAATGCAATTACAATTATCTCTGCTATCACAAAAACTCTTTAAAATACTTGTCCTGGGGTCTCTGGAATGATATTAATGAGAAGAAACCAATGTCAGTTAACTGAAGCATCTGAATTCATAAATGTCATCTCATGTTCTCATAACTTAAAGGGTATAGCTACAAAGTGCTTAGCACATTGTCGTGGTCTAAGTCCAGTCAGTAACTCAGAACCATGTAGTTGCTTTCTCACTCTCCCCCCTTCCTCTCCCCTGCTCCCAGAGGGATGGGGAGGAGAATCAAAAGAACGTAACTCTCATGGGTTGAGATAAGAACAGTCCAGTAACTAAGGTATAACACAAATCACTACTGCTGCCACCAATAATAATAGTGATAGGGGAAATAACAAAGGAAGAGAATAAAACTGCTCACCACCCATCGAATGATACCCAGCCCGACCCAAGCACTGATCTAGCCCTTCCGGGTAACTGCCCCCATTTTATACAGCCAGGGCATGACGTGCTGTGGTATGGAATACCCCTTTGGCTAGTTTGGCTCAGGTGTCCTGTGTCTGCTTCCTCACAGCTTCCCCTCCTCCCTGGCAGAGCATGAGACTCAGAAAGTCCTTGGTCAGAGTAAACATTACTGAGTGGCAACTAAAACCATCGATGTTATCTGTGCTGTTACCAGGCTGAAAGCCAAAACCACAGCACTGCACCAGCTACTAAGGAGAAAAAATGACTGCTACTGCTGAACCCAGGACACCCATGCAACAAGAGCTCCAGTCCCAGCAGCCATTGGCTGGCCTCTGCATTCAGTAGACCAGTGTACTAATGTTTCTGTGTCTGACTTCTTTCCGTTCCTTTAGCCCTAACAGTAGCTCAACCAAGCATCCTGCATGGTGAATACTGAAGAAAAATAAAAAGCTTGTTTAATTCCCTTATTGCTCCTGATTTCTTCCTAGCTGTTTGCTGTTTAATACCCACCTTTGTGTGTTCCCCATGTGGCTCTGTGTTCCCTCATCTCTGTCTCCAGATACCTTCTCTTTCTGCTCTGAAATCTGTCCTGAAACTTCTTTCCTAGTTGTCCTTCTCAACAAGTCCCCCTTGCTCTTTCATCTTCAATTTTAGTGTTCCATTAATTCATCTCCTGGCTATGGAATGGTTTTCCATAAGGTGGGATAAGGTGTACACCTACAGCATGTCCACTGGAAGTGCAAAGCAGTTTGTTCTCTTGTCTTTTAGGACTAAGGTACTTCCTATGTGATGCAGTATATGCACACATGAACAGTTATATGAGAGAAGATAACTAGCATCTTCAGCCTGGCTTGTCTTGTGGTAGCTTGTAACTGTATCATGAGACTGTAGTTCTTTGGAACAAAGAATTAGTTTCATTCTATGATGAAGCGCTGTGAGTTTATCTTGCTGCTGTCTACAGTTGTATGTGATTGTAGTATATTAAGGCATTGCACTTAGCAAACTGATGGAGGCATTTCACTATTTAATTGCATAATTCCAGTTTGTACTTTCTTTGTGTTCTGTAAAACACTTCAAGGTGTGTTGACTGAAAAGCATTTTTACAATGTTAGTCTAAGAAAAGGTGGGTAATATAGCACGCAAAAGAAGGGTTTCGCTTATGGCTTAGCAATTATATCTGCATTTGAAACCTCACAAAGCACATTAATCAGGCAGCCTTGTAAACCTCTCTCTATCTGGCTGGTTGTACGTAGGCGTGTGAAGTGAGGTGAGTTACACATGAAGCTTCCAAAATGTTAAATAAACCAACATGGTGGCTTCTTAGCACTAACACATGCACACCAAGTATATAAGAATAATGGGACTGGGAAAGTGTAGGAAAGCACTGAATTTACACTACTTCATTTAGTTTTACATGTACATGAGATTCTGTGGCTTGAGGTTTTATACTGCTTATGTCACTTATATAGGACAAAAAGGTTGGAAATGGGTAAATTGAAGGTTGTTTTAAACTCTTTATGTCATATTCAATCTCCTTAGGGATTCCTAACTGCTATGAGGCAAGAGACAACTCGCATGAATTTAGCAAAAGGCTGGGCACTCGACAGTGTTGTTTTACACAATGAAGTGACCAAGATGATGAAAGAAGATGTTGTTGGCCCTCCTCCTGCTGACATTGGTGGGGTTTATATATACGGCCTTTTCCTCGAAGGGGCAGGTTGGGACCGCAAAAACAGTAAGCTGGTGGAGTCAGCACCAAAGGTAAGCATGAACATGACAAGCTGTAACATAACGTATTGTGCTCAGAGAACACCAGGAGGCATTTTGAGTGCCTGCAGCAGTGGTTTCACAACAGGTTTTAACAGGGTAGAACACTAGCAGGGGTGGGAAGAGGACAGTGTTTACCCACCAGAACCAAATAAAGAAAACTGTCAGAAAATTAATTTAGGATGCACTGCACTACGGCAAACAGATGCTGGTCTTCTTGGCTTCAGGGACCTTAGAAGCACAGCTGTGTCTGAGTAAAATAGTGCATCCCCCAGTCAGCCTTCTTTTGACTGACCAAGTGGGACCCTACCACAGTTTCGAAAGCCCAGGACTGGGTCTGATCACAGCTGTTGTGGAGGTCACTGTTTGGATGACTATAAAACCTTGACATTTGTTTTTGAACAGGAGGAAGAGTATTAGTTCTGGGCTTACCCTCAGTTATCCATGCATGAAGTTATATTTTCCTGATGTGACTAAGCAGATTTAAAATCTAGCTATGGAGTAGTGATTAGATGCTGTAGTCACCACCCAGGGAAAGCTGCCAAATCAATGATAACTGTCCTGGAATTGGAGTTGAGGTATTTGCTCTTTGTAGGTAAACCACTTCTGCATCTGGCTGATAACAAACTCCTCTAAGCCAGACCTTGCCAGCTGTAGCTTCTGTTGCCTGCTTTCCAAAATGCACATTCAAACATGGAGTTTACCCAGGTGCTCTGGAGTGTTCACCGAGCTTCCATGTTGCTCTTGGGTTTGAGTCTTTCTTTCCCCCCAGCCAATGAATACTTTCTATTGCTGTTAGACCTGAGGAGATCTAGTCTGGAATAATAACCAAGAAGTGCTTTGGAACTTTGACTGTCCACTGCCAGCAGTGCAGAGGTAACAAGGAGGCTTACTAAAGGCAGCGTGACGTTTGTAGCTTCAGTCCTGCCATTCATAGAACAGGAGGTGTGTTAAAAATAGGGAACTCAGCCAAAGGGGCAAGGGATGGGAAAAAAGACAATGGTCTTTCTTTTTCTCTCCTAGAACCACACTGTCATTTTTCCATTTACTTCCATGGTGTGCAGTTTTCCAGGCTTCTGCTGCTTTCTCTTCCTTACAGGCTTCCAGGTGTCTGTTGTCCCTGAGCTGCCCACTGGCTTTACGTTGGGGTTAATATGGAAGTGAGCATGGGACACATGTTCTCACATGTACCTCTGCTGAGGTGCTGGTGCTTCTGCTGAAGGCTACCACTGAATCTAGTTCTAGCGTTTGGAGTTCAGACACCCTATCCTGCTTCTCTAATGCTGAGCCCTGTGTCTCTTTTAACATTCTCAGGTGCTGTTCACAAGTCTTCCTGTAGTACATGTGTATGCTGTTAGCACAACGGCACTACCTGATCCAAAGAAGCAACAAGGAAGTGTGTACTCCTGCCCTGTCTACAAAAAGCCACGGAGAACAGATCTGACATACATTTTCTCTCTGAATCTGAAAACAGTGCAGAATCCTGATCATTGGACTTTACGGGGGGTTGCACTACTGTGCAGCTCAAAATAAGAACAGAGCTATTAAAAAAGAGCCACCTAGGAAGATTAACCTGCAGCCAGTAGGGCTTTAGTAGTTATTGTCAAAGTGGTGGCTACCTTCTCACAGGGGTATGGGAATTAGCAAGTGATTGTGTTAATTGCTCATAGATCAGTTTACTCTGTTCACAGCAAAAATACTAAGTGTATTTATCCTGGAAATACCAGAGGGAAAACAACTGCAGGTGTAAAATTTGGCAACTGTTACAAAGCAAGTGAGAATATAATCAACTAACTTGATCATAATGGAATAGCTAGCTAGGAAAAAAGTGCTTATGATACTGACAACTGCTTTAACATTTATGGTGGTTCTTTTGTAGGTTTTGTCTTTTCTTCTTCATACAAGACTTTTCCATAATATAATTCTTTTAAAATCCAACTTTGTAGTTGAAAACTTTTCATCCATAGCATTATTAAAGCTGTAATGGCAAGTGAGTTAAATGTGGTAAAACTTTCTGTTTATCTGCAAATACTCCCATGCACAGGTCCTTTGATTTTACATTTGTAAAATTTCTGTGTGGTTTTACAAATGGATGCTACCATTTCCTTGAATAGTCACTTGTTTATGGGATCATAGAAGTTATGCAAACAGGTAAGTTCATCTTTGCACAAGTAGTAGCCTTTGCATGTGTTAACTCATTTCTAAACATAGAGCCTGTTAAGTAAGATGTGTACCTCTCCAGTATTAGCAAGAAAAAAGTTTTGGCACTCTTAGAGTAAACACATATGAACACCAGTTTAGCTCTATCAGTATTTGCTCCACTGGCATTAGTGCCAAATCCTGCAGACTCAAACCTTGTATCTGCTTTCTATTCTGTATTTTGCACCAGTTTAGGTAAAAAAAGAAGAAGAAAATGTACAGGCCATTTCTGGGAGTAGATTCACCTGAAATAGCAGAAGTAATTTTTGTTTGTTATGACCATCGCTGTCTACCCTATAACTGAAGGGTGATTGCTATTTCTCTTCTAACAGACAGACACATATTGGCGGAAAACATGTTTGCCTTTTTTCACTAGCACAAATTCAAAGCAAAAGAAATTGCTGTTGGATGTTATGAAAGAAGGACTTGCAGTGGGTGCTTTGTTAATCACTTTTTTCTCTCCTTGTAAACACTAATTTTCTGTATAAACACTTCAATTTCTCTTCAGCTGGTGTCTAAGAAAGTAGTTGATCCTTTCCCATAACTAGTTTTACTCTGCAGATAGTAATTGCAGGACTCCTTTGGTGAGGAAGTTTGTTATTCACACTCCCACCCACAACTAAGCAGAAAGTGCCAGATTTCTTCTTGGAAAACAGAGCAGACAGTGACAGGGTTCCTTTCTCCCACTGAGCCGGGAGCAGCACTTGTTTCACAAGGAGTGCCAGGAAGATTATTTTACCAAGTTTACCACCTGTTCAAAGGAGGCACATCAGGCCTCTCTGCAGTACAGCTGTACATCAGCCGATTTCATTGAGAATTTTTTGGTTTGAGGATTGGGATTAAATTCATTGCTCTTGGAAATTCTGAAAAAGAGAAGGGGGAATTCTAGCGTCAAAATCTCTACTGCTGTATAGATATTGAGGCTGTAAACCGTAGTGTTCTACTGCCCTGGGTTCAGCTGTCACAGTTATTTTTCTCCTTCATAGTAACTGCTGCAGTGCTGTGTTTTGGCTTTAGTCTGAGAACAATGCTGGTAACACACCAACGTTTTAGTTGTTGCTCAGTGAAACTTACCCTGATCAAGGGCTTTTCAGTCTCATGCTCTGCCAGTGAGGAGGGGCATGGGAAGCCAGGAGGAAGCAGTGACAGGATACCTGACCCAAACTAACCAAAAGGGTATTCCATACCACAGCACGTCATGCCCAGTATAGAAAATGGAGAGAGTTACCCGGAAGGCCCAGATCGCTGCTCAGGTCAGGCTGGGTATCTGTCGGTGGGTGGTGAGCAGTTGTATTGTGCATCACTTGTGTTTATTGGGTTTTTTTCTTTCCCCTTTTAGTTTTATATTCTCTCCCCTGGTTATTTCCCTTATCGTTATTGTTATTAGTGTTATATTGTACTTCATTGGACTGTCCTTTTCTGAACCAGTGGGGTTTACATTCTTCCAATTCTCCTCCCCATCCAGCCCAGAGGCGGCTAAATGGGGAGGTGTGAGCAAACAGCTGTGTGGTGATGAGTTACCAGCTCGCCTTAAACCATGAATTCTCCCCATCCTCTACCTGTAGGAGGGAATATGGGGTAAATTAACTTTGGGCTCTTTGTAGATGTAGAATTCAAGTCAGTAACATTGATAATAACTTCAAATGAAAAGCATACATTGAAGTGCTTTGCGCACCTGAAGAAGTCCCTCTGAACAGCTAAGGCTAGAAGTAAACATTAAAAACCCCATATTTGATAGAGGTTATATGGAGTACTACATGATAAACTTCACAAAACTGCATCACTTCCTTTCTTTGTCATGTAAAATAAGCAAAATGCTGCATAAAGAAAATCTATGGCCAATTATGTTCTAGCACTTAGTGTTCTCTTGTATAAAAATGCAAAGAAATAGCTTCTTTGAACGTTGATGTTTTCATTTCAGTAACTAAATCCTGTTTATGTGTTTAGGAAAAAGTCAAATATTGCAGAATAGATGCAGGTAAATTATAGAAGAATTAGACAAATGACAATATTTCACTGAAGAAGAACATACAGTTGCCTGGTTCCAGAAAAGACTTCCTATAACTAGTAAAAAGAACAAGTAAACAAACCCTCCAGTCTATCCTATAAGCAAAACCTTTTTTCCTTTTTTGCGTGTAATTACAGTAGAGTGAAGATGTGCAATTTACTGTTGAAAGAAGCATCTTCCTCTCCCTGTCTCCCTCTCTTGCCCTATGCTGCCCTTCCATTCAGTAGAGTTGCTGCTTCCAGTCTGACAGCATTGATTTTAAATGTCACTGGCACAGTATAACATTGACTTTCCCCAACCAACGGTCCCTAGTTACTATTGCTAAAGCTATCCCGCTTCAAATGTGATGTACACCAGGCTAAATGAAAGAACTGGCAGGCAGAATGTTTGAAATCAAACTAGTTATATTTAAATTGTAGATTAACAATTGGCTGAGAGTCCTCAAACAATGTATATAGATAACCAAGTTATGCTCTGCTGTTAAAATGAATTTGAGATAATAAATACAATCATACAGCTTTTGGCAATATTGTACAAGTTTCTTTCACACAGATAGTAATGACTAACATTGCTTTAGATAAGTGCTTTGAAGGCAACTCCATTTGAGAATGAAGAGAGCAATACAGTCCTGCACCTCATGTCAGTGTAGCGGTCATGTTTACAAACATATCTGATGTCAGGGCACTGGCTCCCAAGTGTTGCAAATAAACAGCATTCCATACTCCAAAGGGTGTCTGTCTCATAATCCCTGAGGCTGTGGCTGGTTGATAACGATAATGATAGGAAAAAAAGAACTGGGTTATAGATTGGCCTTATACTTCAGCAGCTTTGTAGAATAGATTTTAATTGCAGTGAAGCTCAGAAAAAGCACAAAGAATGAAAAACAAACCATTTCCCTTGTCTGGTCAGTTACGGACATGAGCCCCATGATCCTCTGGATAAAGAAACAATTCTTTAAAAGACCTTGAGGAAACTTCAGTTATATTCAGTTATAATATTCTATTTTTTTCTCTATTTATCCAGAACCCATGAATTAACCTTATTCCTTTTTTACTGCTTCATACCTTTGCCTTTCTCGCAATCACATCTTTCCAAAATATGAATATGATACCTCATTCTCTTTTCCTCCTGCTAACCATCTTTAATGTGTCTTTTGCTTTTTTATTCTTACTCCATAAGTGCAGAAAATGCATTGCTTACGTACATCGAACCTTCTTCTTCCAGAAAGCCAGAAATAATCTTTAGTCATTTCAGGAGCTTCTCTTTTCCACTGAGAAGAAACACGATTTACCCAAATTTTATCATTCCTGCCACATTTTGTCACACCCTGGATAAAGCAGGAATTTCTTGCTCCTGCTGTTTCAGTGAGGGCCCTTAAATGAAAAGATTTGTATAGCTAAATCCACGTTTTCCATAGGTCTTTCATTTAGTAATATGAAGCAATACCTTTGTTACTGTTTTCTGATTACAGGAGTTGGTCTAAGATAACAGAAATTATTTTTATCCCGTTGTACATAAAACTAAAGAGAGTGATTAGGTGGTGACTGCTAAGTCAATCTTGAAAATCCAGCAGATTTCCATCTCCCTTTGACATGCGAGTTCCATTTGGGTTAATAATGGCTATTGGCACATTGCAAGACAGAGGGAGAGCCCCATTCCTTCATTTGCATGGCTTGGCTTTTGTCAGAGGGACAACACTATAGACACCCATGTAAATGATAGAACAACACCAACAGACTTTTTGTGGTATAACACAAATTCACACATTTTTCTAAAGCTGAGTGAATACATCCTGTGTTCTTTCTTGTTCACTAAGGGTAGTATGGGGTGTTTGCTAATTGATTCCATATGCTGACTGCTGTAAGTCTAGCAAAGGGACATCATCACCTCCTCCTCCTTCTTTTCCTTCCTGCTTAAGAACAACTTCTGGGATTGTCACTCCTTTTTCAGTTGTCTGGGTAGCACCTTTTGTTGCACTATTCTTGTCTTTCTTTACCTTAGTGATCACTTCTGTGTAAGAGATTTCTTCAGTGAAAGGCTCTGCTGCTGCGAGCTCAGAGGCGATGTGCACACCAGCTTCCTGGATCCCTTCCTGACCTTCGGCTCCTGTTCGTTCTTTACCTTTTTTATGGATCTTGAACGTCTCCTTCGTGGGGGCAGCTTGTGAAATGGTTTTCTTGATCCTTATCCCAGATTGTTTCAGTCTCTCTCCTGACTGCCTTATCCTCTCTCTCCTCTCAGGGGTCACTATTCTAGTTCGAAGCCTGTTTACTTTCTTGCCAAAATTTTGTCTTGTCTTTTGGATACTTTCCCTTGAGAATGCCTTTTTGATATCATCTATGCGCCTCATGCCTGATTTCTTGAACTGGGCAGCTTTGCTTTCTTCAATATAATATTCTTCATCAGAAGACAGATCATCAGGTGGGAAGAAATCATCCTCCAGAGTTTCCCCTACTGTCCTCTCTTTGATAACAGAGAGAGATGAAGGACACTCAGTTTCCTCCTGTGAACAAAAGCACAAAGTCATCTTCCAGCAAGCAATGTTTTGAAAGGATGATGATTCAAGCATTTAGATTTTTGGCTTGTAGTTAATTAATACTAACTGAAATACAATATTGTAACAAAGCAAGGTAGGCTTGTATCATTGTATGTCATCTATACAGAATACAAATGGCAGAAGAAACCTTCACCAAGATCTGTGAAGACATAATATCTCATTAAAGATTTCTTTTCAGTGTGGCTCTACCTGAAACTAATGGATGCCATGGTTCTATGTATACTGGCCTCTAATAGTTTTCAGAACAAATTTGGGGTTTTCTTGTTTGTTTTGTTTTAGTTTTGTTTCACTTTGGTGGTTTTTGATCTTACCTGCTTTGCTGCGATTGGGCCTAGATCCATTATTCGTCACCAAGAGAAGTACACATTCTGTACTCATTAAAGGCTCTTGTGCGTATGTCAGCTGTACACTCTCCAAATCAATGCAATAATACCAGTAGCTTAAGTCCTTTACTGTCACCAAGACAATTACACATTTTTGACTCACTGGAACTTGACATTTCTGTTGCTTCCCGGAAGGGGTTGAACCCCAGCGTATTAGCTTACAAGTGCTGGCTCCACACGGGGACATAGCAAACGAATGTTATTTGGTAGACCCAGTTCCATACAACTCGCTCAGCACCTGCACCACTGCTGAAGTGAACTTCACTTGTTCCATCTGGAAACATGAATGGCTCCAAGCAAGCACCTCTCTCCTGCGGTGAGTTTGGTGGCCTGTATGAGCATGCAGTAGTACATATTTATATTATACATATGTATTAGCTGCATGCTTGGAAGCAGTGACTATCCTAGGTATCTTAGTATTAGGAATTTATGTAGCCTTTCCAAAGAAAGACTTAGAGGCTCAAAGGCTGGGGCACAGAAGATTTCCAAAAGCTGTCCACAGAAAGCAAATAATTTACCAAGAAAAAAGCCTGTGGCAATAGAAGGATTTATCTGAACAGGGACAATCTCCTAAGAGAGCTGATTCCCTGATCTGAATACTGCTGAACATTACAGGTTTGTTGTAGCTTGGCATCAGCAACTCACTTCTACCTAAAAGTACTAGTGTACACAGAGCAGAAAACTCATGGCTCGTAGGAGGTGTGCAAGATGGGCAATGCCAGCCTCTTCTCCCCTACTGTTTATGTGTATGTGCTCTTCTCCCAGGAGGAGCAGCCCTTTGTGGTGCAGAGTAGTACAACAGCTATATAAAACTTCTCTAAGCTGTCTCCCGTTGCTACTTAACTACTTCGGCTGATTCCTGAAGTATGACAGTGTCTGGGCTCTTCCCTAAGTGTTATTATCTTACTAACATTTGTTATGAACCCGTGAAGAATGGGGTCAGGCTTCCTGAATATTTTGCTGTGAACTGATTTCCAGCCAAAAAGAAGTCCGTCATTTTTCACAGTGACTTATTAGCAGCAAGTCATGTTTAATTTTACAGAGTGTTAGCAATACGTAAAATAAAATACATGAAGCTGTTTGGCAGATAAAGCCCGCTTATGAGTCTGTCATCATGTGCTGGCTTCATTAAAAACCCTCTAGAAAAATAGTTATGAATGCTTAGAAAAAAATAGGGACAAATTATGTTACATTGATTACAGCAGAATGTTATTCAACTCATCTGTCAGAATCAGCAGGAACAAAACTACAATGCTTTGCTAATAATCATCTTCATTAACATGTGCAAATTAACATTAATTATATAAAGACTTCTATATATAAACATAATCTCTTCTTTTCTGAAAGTGAACTAAAACACAGCTGGAAAATAAGTCCTCAAAGTTTGTAAATTATAGCCCACTCCTTCAGCTGAAATGGTAACAAAAATGTTTCCAGAATGACTCTTCTGAAATTTCAGTACATCCAGAAATGAGTACAATGTGGTGAATAGGGGGTGTGAAGATTACCTTTTAAAAAGAGAGAAGGCAGAGAGATTATTTTCTCGGCAATATTTCATCTGTCTTCCTCAGGACGAATAACAATATTTTCTGTACTTTTTGTCAATTGCTTGCCAGTTTTTTTTTATTGCACTTAGCTTTATAGTCTATTAGAAGAGAACACTTTAACTTTCATACAGATGTGTTAGAATTAAGACTTATGAACAGTAACATGTGAAATGGTGGTCTTGTGGACAAGACACAGAAACTAGAGCTGCAGACCCTGAGGAACATTCCTCATTCTGCTACAGACTCTGAGAATGATCTTTGCCAAATCTCAGTACTTCTACTTTTCCTTAGTTTCTGCACACATCTTGCAGAATTGGATATAGCAAGACCGAAAATTAGCATGAGTTTCTCGCTCCTCTCAAGATTTCTGGATGGAAGATGTTATCAAAGCGGAAAGCATTAGTGAAACTGGCTAGCATGTTAGGGAGGTTTCATAATGAAAGCACAGTGATTTAGGCTCAGTAGGAAAGCTTTCTCATCTGCTTCCTTTCTCTCTCCTGCCCCTTCCCATTTCTTCTTATCACTAGATATCAGTGGGGTAGAGAGAAGAGAGGAGCTCATCCTTCCTACAGCAGGAACAATAAGTTTTAGCAGCAGGTGGGAAATAGATGGAGTCAAAGCATATAGCTACCAGCTCATTTATGGAATCACTAAAAGCAAAGACCAAACACCGACTGATTTCAGTTCATGGGACAAAGCCCTGATCTGGGTGACAGCTTTCTTCTTGGCTTGAAAGCAGATGGAACTGGAAAAAGCAGGGCTAGGCAGCCTGATCTTAGGGGAGGATGAGAAGCAGTTGAGCAATTGATGATGCTACTTGCAAGCTTTTAGCTAAAAATCGACATTAGCATTTTGCTAGAAAGGACTCCTACGTGTCACCACCACATCATTGGAGGGAAGGGAGGCTCTTTAAGCTGAATTTGTAAGAGCTCAGGTAAAATAAGGACAGGAGACTATTACACAGTAAAAGGTGATAGCAAATAGCTATTTTTAACCTGATTTCTTGAGGAAGGAGGAATGCAGTCATGGTCTATTGGTTAGTACAGAGGACATGTACTCTACTTGCCCTGCCTACTGGGAACACCAAAGAAATGAACAGGTCAGCACCAGAAACCAAGAAACTAATCTGTGGAAGCTGATCATTCCCTTTCGTCAGTCCTTCTAGATGGAGCACTTGGAGAAGGTACACCCTACAGAAGGTGGTCACCCTAGCCCTGGTGTGCTTGTTGGCCACAGTCTCCTGAAAAGTTAGTCCACCACTCAACACTCTAAAAATCAACCTGGACTTTTCAAAGCAAAACATTTTTTCCCCCCTTCTCCAATACAAAAGTAAGGTGATACGTCATTCAGTTAAGTGCTTGATTTGGAAGCCATCATTGGTTTTGTACAGAAAAATGTAGCACATATGCTTACGTTATGTAGCTCCCATATTCTAGTAGAGAGATCCTTACGTGCTCTCTCCACTAGCACATAAACCTTTGGACGTTTTCCACCAATTTGAGAACAGAGCTGAGCTCAGACACAAAGAAATAAGCTCTCTCTGCCTGCTGCGCTGTGAATCATTCTGTCTGTCCTCCTGCCTGATGTCTGTCCCGAGCAAACATGCCATGGCTCAGAAACCTTGCCTGTAGATCTGAACCTGACATTTTTGGTAGGTGATGGGGGTGCTGAGAAGAGAGAGTGTGTGTTTATGAATGGGTGTAAGGGGAAAGAGGGGAGAAAGGAGTTAGATTCAATGGCATGTTGTTGAAGATGGAAATAGTTTGGAAGAATGCACATGTGTAGAAGGAAATGAAGCCTGGAAGGAGAAAGACTTCGTGTTCTGTAGTAGCAGAGGAAGGACTGAAGGCACTGATTGAATGGTAAGGGAAAAGCCTGGAGACATTTGCAGTTCAGCTGGGCAGGTAGAAAAATACAAAGGCCACAAAGCTGCAAGGTTAGTTAGAGCCACTGCTTCAGAAACAGCCTGAACAAACAAAACTTAAAGGTATAACATCGTAACAGAACAATTGCACAATTCAGGAGTGGCTGGTGAAGCCCCTGGCGCAGTAAGAAAGCATTTAAACCTGAACTTCAGCTTTTCCTAGTTTTTGAATATTTAACCTCTCAAAAATGCCTAGCTGAAGAAGTTTGGGTTTTTACAGGCTTGGCTGAATACAAAGTAAGCAGATGATTAAACCTCAGCTTTGGTGAAGGCCAGCACAGTATTGATTTGAACAGATGGCTCCAAGGACGGTGAATATTGAAGCCTCGATGTTTTTAACACTGGGTTCCCAAGAAAGTCTGACTCCATCATTGTTATCTTTACCCTTTGCTCCCATTTCAATTTAATTCACAATTAGAAAATTTTCAATGGGATGTAGTCTGTGTCCTTCACACACTCCTTTTGCTCTGGAAACTCTACATTGGCTGCTCTGCACCCACACACTGACAACTCTGCAGGCACTGCCCGCACCTCCTGATCTCAAGGAAGGGATCACAGCAATAGCATTTTTCTCCCATAGGATGTAACAAGGCATTTATGAAGAAAGGCTGATGCACCTGCTCATGAAACTACACAAAGTGCAAGATGCTGACTCTTTCCCACCTCACAGAAGCCTTAAAAAAAGTAGATAAATAATCTTAGATGTGGCAATGCCCCTGATGAACATTACGAGACTCTCACAGTGGTGATGCTCACATAATTGAAAATTACAGGGGAAAAGAGACTAAAAAAATAAAAGCCTCAAAATGTGCCTGCTTGATAACCCTGCCCGCACAGTCAGGCTCTTCTCGTCTCTGGGCAGGGGAAGAAGGAAAATGGCAGAGCAAATTGTTTAGTGATGTCTCAGGTGTTTTGTTGCAGTGGTGTCCTGGCAAAGATCAGGTCAGCTCTAATAGCTCTTAGGGATGAACTAAGGAGTAAATAAGCCAAAGGGGCTGCTGGAAGAGGAATGCTGTGTCTTCAGCAAGGTCAGTGAGGCTGGGCAAGGGAAAAGGGTTATTGAGAAAATTCCCTCACAGATTTGCTAGCTAAATCTCCACTCTTCATCTTCGTAGGCACAGATGCAATCAGTAATTAATAGCAACATTAGCATTATTTTCATTCAGAAAAGGGGGTTTGCTACTTTAGAGTTTGTGGGATTCACTAGATGAAGCAGTGACATAGCGTCACTGTACAAGAAGTTAGGCTTTAAGTACATTCACACTTTTATCAATAATTTCAGTAATAAATTTATTATAATGCCATTTAAAACAAACAAAAAAAAGTGGGATATGAAGGCATTTTAAGGGATGTGGCCAGTTCAAGAGCTTTACTCCCCTTGTCCTTTCATGATTTTGGCATGCGTATTCTGGGTTTGTATCTCAAAGCCCTGATTGGGCTTCTGGAACCAGCAAGGAGAAAAAAAAGATAGTGCATTGTCTTATGTGTAAATATGTGCTAGAAATACTATAAGCCAGTTTTGCATTCTCTCTTCAAAGACCTTCAAACCATAACTCTAACAAGCATTAATAAAGGCAGGTGTTACCAGCTCTCCACTAGTATCCAATTTCAATTAAAATTGTAGCAGAGCAAATATTAAAATACAGTAAACAGCAACAGAGAAAAACAGAAGGACCAAATAGAGAATTAAATTTTATATATATACATATATATAAATCTTATACATATAAAATTATGTATTGTGTATGTGTATATGTATTAAAAATGAAGCCTCAAAATGCTTCTAAAGAAGCTGCTCACAGCACAAGTAGGTAGTAGAGGGAGATTAGACTTGAAGTCATTGTATTGCACAGGGAAGAGGTCATGGCGAATGATCCTTCGGCCTTGTGCTGTGTGACAGGGAAGGTGCAGGGCATGATTAACATAAGCACAGATGGGACTGGTGATCACCTGACAATTCTGAAGCAGAGCATGAAGTACCAAAATGGTCGAAGGCCACCCAGCGCCTGGTCTAGCGCTGCAGCCGTGTCTATGACAACTGGGGATGCAAATGACTGGCAGCGTACGGGCACGAAGCTGCATCGCCACGATGTTTGAAAGAGTCCTAGAAATTTGCATGTTAAATGAATGATTTTTTATTCAAACTGGCAGCTGAGGTAAATCACTAAAACATCTCCTTGAAATTGCTCTCTAAATCAATACGAAACCGCTGATGAATAACGAATTACAAATCATTCAGTACTTTTACTCATATCCTAACAGTTCCGAGGGAAGCTTTATAAATCTCAAGCGATCCCTTCATTTTTTCTGCAAATATGCCATTTCAAAATCCCTGCTAACAGGCCAAAAAACTGCTTAGATGAGAGAAAAATAGGATTATTTTAAAAGGGCACCTGAGGGATTTTATCAAGCAAAGTAGATAGGGAATAAATACTTCATCACATAAAACTTATGGCCAAGTGCTGTTCTATTTCGAATTATTTTTCCATAATGAAAAAGCATCCTGGCCAGAACAGTCAGCCCCCTTCATTCCTCTTTTCTGAGGCTTAATACACATCCTTTTTCTAAATTTTGTCAGAAATTCATTAATTTAACCAGGAGCATACAATGACTGCAAAGAAGCCCAGCTCATTCTCTCATTAAATGGCTGTAGCAAGCTACAGACAAGCAAGTGGTACCTAGTTATACCTACATCACTTGGAGAAGCCCTTGGCTCCAGGCCACCACATGCTGCATAAAAGGACTGATGCAGCTCCAGGGGAGAGCTAAAGCTTCACACTTTGCTTTGCTATTGTTTTATGGAGCTAGCCTGGCAAATAGCTCTGCAGGTCAGTCTGCAGGTTTGTAGTCAAACTGGTGGCATTTCTCACTTCCACTTCATCTGTAGATACCAAGCCTCTGTTAGTGGAGGACAGAGCAATCACAAGGTGTGATAAGACAAACAAAATATGTTTGGTAATGTTCTGATTTATTCATTCATCACAAAGTGACTGCTCTTGCAAGCTACCTGGAACAGGATAGTGCTCTTAAGTACAAGTGAAACTCAGCCAGCCATCAGGAGCTGCTGAACTCATCTGTCCAAGCAACCATGTCTCCATGAGAACTTGGTTCTGGACACCCTGTCAACTAAGTGGAGACAGCAGGTATTTATAAAGTAGAATCTGTATTCAGAAGTAGAGGTCTACAACAGATCGAGTGAATCAGGCTCCATACATTTCTCTCTGCTAAGCTCTTCTGCTGGCTTGCTGGTCAATCATAAGCAAAGCCCTGAACAACTGCATCCAGTGCATGCGTAAACTGAGATCAGTTGTTTCCACCGCTCAATGTTAATAGGTGGAGAAAAATCAGTGGCAGCCCTGAGAAGATGACAGCCTGCGGCCCAACAACTGCTTGATATTTATTTATTTATTTATATTAATTCCCTTTGTTCTCTTTCCCTGTGAAGGCGTCACCAGAAACACAGATTCGCTGTCGCTGTTTCAAAGTGGTTGGTTTTCCTTTTTCCGAAAAATCACTGTAATTTATGATCTTCTTGGCAGCCTCTAGTACTTCAGCACTGGCTCTGCCACTCCACCAGCGGCTGCCTGCACAGCATGGGGCCAGCTCAGCGCTCTGAACCTCAGGACTGGGCTTGACACTGCAAACAAAGGACCCTTGCTAAGCTCTCTGACATAACCCTTGGGATTCTTTTATTCTCTGTATTCTCAGCGAAGGCAATTACCTGTCCCAGCTGCAAAAATATTTATCGGGTTTATGGCACAACAAAGGCCCTGTGTCACTGGGCTGCTGAGGCCTCTGTGTCTGAGCTAGTCACCCTATGCCATCTTTTTTGCGGTTAAGTTTTCAGTCTTAAACAGCAATTCAGTTTTTCGTCCCTCCCCATGGGTTCTAGCAGAAGGCTTTGTCTCCAGGTCTAAGAATCCATTTCTTCTTTCTGACCTGAGATGACTCATGGGCAGTTTATACCCATTTCATCTTTTTTGTTGATGTTCTTTACTGGACTCCTCATCCATGCCTGAATGGATGTATAAACGACAGCCGCAACCTTTCTTAGCCTCGTGTCTTCCTGGACTGTACCAGCCTAGGTCTAGACCTGCTCTCCTCTCATTTATCAGGGCTTCTCATTCTCTAATCAGCTTGGTGGCTGTTCAGCTTGAGCACAACTGTTGTGGTTTAAACAAAAGCCATCCATAAATGACACAGTCACTCTCTCACTCCCCGCCTTCTTGCCCTCCCCCTGCTCCCAGAGGGACGGAGAGGAGAATCGAAAAGAATGCAACTCCCACGGGTTGAGATAAGACCAGTTTAGTAACTAAGGTATAACACAAATCACTGCTGCTACCACCAATGATAATAATGATAAAGGAAATAACAAGAGGAAAGAATACAACACCTCAGCACCAGCCGACCAGTAACTTGCCCCACTCCCCCCAGCCGAGCACCGACCGATACCTCCTCCAACCCTTGCAGTCCCAGCCCTTCCAGGTCACTCTAAGTTACATCCTGGGCATGACGTGCTGTGGTATGGAATACCTCTTTGGTCAGTTTGGGTCAGGTGTCCTGTGTCTGCTTCCTCCCGGCCCCCCCTCCTCCCTGGCAGAGCATGAGGCTCAGAAAGTCCTTGGCCACACCAAACATTTGAGCAGCAACTGAAAACATCAGTGTTATCAGCACTGTTCCTAGGCCAAAAAATCAAACCACAGCGCTGCACCAGCTACTAAGAAGGAGAAAAATGACTGCTACTGCTGAACCCAGGACAACAACTTACTTCAACATGGGGGATCAGAGCACGACATGGTAGTCCAGGCGGGCTCTGAAGTGTTTTGGGCAAGGACACTAGGCATCTCTGTCACTTCTGGAAATATCAGCCCTGTGCCCTGAAGCTTTTCATGCCCACATTTAACTTTCTTTAAGAGCCACAACATCAAGTGGACTCTCAGTCACCTTGTGAGCAAGTAACACACTATTTTCTGTCCTTGCCAACCCATGGGGCCTCAGAAGACAAACTAACAACTAGGGCTTCTGCTGAAGCTAAAGGAATTGACACTGTACACTTACATTAGCATTACTCTAGCTCCAAAGTTTATTTTGTTTCTTGTCTGTCTGTCTTTCTCTGGACTGACTGTTCCTCGTTTTGAATGTATTTTGTTAGTATCTACATCTTTTCTGTGCCAAGATCTTTAATGAAAATATTACACAGTTGACAAAGATGGTCTTAGAGGGAAGCACTTTTAGAAACCCATCACAAACCTCACTTCCTGTTTCAATACAATCCACTGTCCTCTGTTGTTTTTCCAGATTATCTGTCATGAGATTAAGATAGTAGGTACATAAATATGAGAAAGCGTAAGACCTGTCATGTTTCTGTGAAACGGAAAAATGATCAAATATGAGTTCTCCAGCACAGTCTGCTCTTGGTGAGCTATTTAACTTCACGATACTAACAATTCTGTTCTGCAGAGGCCTTCTGAGCCTGCTATTCTTATGCCCAAATGGTATCAGTTGAATAGCTATGGTTCAGATGGTTTTCTTTGTGTTTTTCTAAATAGACGTGTTGTATTTCCTGCCTTTCATCTCATGGTTACCCTCACAGAA
Organism: Lathamus discolor; assembly: GCF_037157495.1. Taxonomy (NCBI): domain Eukaryota; kingdom Metazoa; phylum Chordata; class Aves; order Psittaciformes; family Psittacidae; genus Lathamus; species Lathamus discolor. The sequence goes on along the minus strand of NC_088885.1, from coordinate 96,981,904 downwards.
TAGCTGTCATTGCAGGTCCATGCAGATGGGCAGTGAGCTTGTGAGCCGGGTCTTTCAGCATCCCCATTTCTTAAGCTCGTGCCACAGTGACTTTTACTGACACTTTGGATCTAAGAGCTTCCACTTCAGATTTACAGTTTATTGTCCCCACCTCGATGTCACTGTTTCTACTGTCCGAGGCATTATGCTGCAGAAGGACAGTGACCAGGAAAAGCCACTTCCACTTTAATTTATTTATGCATAATATGAACAGCATACACAAGGTTGCTTCTGCTAGCTTCTCCCGTGTGTGCAGTGGAGCAATCACAGGGCAGACTAATAGGCTGTAACATGACTGTGTAAGCCAGCCAAGCCATAACCCTGCCTGATTTCAGACATGTCCACTGGGACTGTCCACTAATTTTATATGTCAGACAACAGTGAGGGAAACAAATGCATGTGTCCCTTCATAGGAAGTTGTTACTTGTTAATGGTGCTTTTATAAAGTAATAATAGAAAAGAGAACAGTAACTGTAACAAGGACTTTCTGGTGCCTGTATGATCCCATTCATAGAGAGACTTGCAGAAAATGCAGGAAAGCAAATGAAACAAGTTCTTTCAGGGTTAAAAAAAAGGAAAAATCCCCTTTGATTTCTGAATAATTTAGTCAGAATAAGAAAACTGTTAGATGATCTTTGACTGCAGAGAAATGACAGCTCTCGCAGGTGGTTATTCAGACCAACCCGAAGAGAAGTGAACACTGACCTGTTCCAGTTTATAATGTCTTTTGCATTCCCTGCTGTAGTCGCAGGTCACATAGCACTCCAGGGTCTAAGACCTCACTAGGAAGTCTGAAGTAACCTGGTGTTTTTAATCATGCAGTCAGCCTGGGAAGGAGGGCTGCTGCTACCAGATCTTTTCCTTGACCACAGGGCCTTTGAAAAAAGAATTGACCTTCCCTAATCATTATGCTCAAGGATGGTCACTTTGTCTGTTTTTAATGCGAGGATATTGCTAATTCTTTTCATCATTGCTGAGGTCTCTTGGGACAATCTCCTCCAGCCAGTGATTCTTTTCAACCTGCCTTCTCTTTTTATCAATGATAAGATCAAAGCTATCCACTTGAAAGGAAATCTTTAGGATTTAATTGATGTTTCCTTTTTCCTGATATGCTGATGTTTTGGCAAAAGTTAAAACTAAACCCAGTGTGCGCTCACCCATGTAGGCACTCAACACCAGCTACACATAGGTCATTGGCTCCATCACAATGTCCCAAATGATCCATTAGAAAAAAATGTCACTACAGATGAGCTTTCACTCACAACCATGGAGTAAACAACTTGATTATAGCCGTTTGTAAAATACAGTGAAGGGAGTATGCTGATTGTGTAGCTATTAACAGACTCCTTGCAACCAAGCTTCAGTCATTCAGGTCTTGGCACTCCAGTCTACACTGGTGTAAATCAACAGCATGAAAGTCACTGCACTTGTGTGTGAGAGACTTTCACAACTGTACCTGTGCCTTAAAGCTTCGGTGCACTCTTGACTCCCTAGCATGCTCCAGAGCATGCTTCCAGTCTTTTTGTGGAGCAATGCAGTTATCCTACTCCAGAAAAGTGCTAAATGACAGATCCTAGGGGGATCAGCATACCTGCTCCTCCACCGTGCAAGAAGAAAAAGGTTCTTCAATCTGCCTTTATAAAGGGATGGAAGTCACCCGTATTCTCACTGGCAGTTCTCAACTACCATAGGAAGAGGAAGCTAGAAAGACAGCAATCAAAAATGCTGTTTTCCTTCCTAGAAGTATTAAACATACAGAACGGGGTGCATGTCATTCTTGTCTGGCAAAACCAGTAGAGAGTTCAGAAACTCCAGCTGAAGTGATTTTCAGAGAAAGTGCGCACCCTTTGCATGAAACATCTGAAAAGACCAAGAGCTGTTCTTTATAGCTCCAGGTAATTCCATTTTCACCGTATTTTACTGCATTTTTAAATAGGCAACTACTCATGTCTTGCTAGGAGAAAAATGTACATTATGTAATGAACACTGTTTCAAGAGCAAACATTTTCAAAGCTTCAACTATTTTCTACTGCAATCTAACGGTAAAGGCCCATCAATGAAATGGCATTGTTCCATTAACCAGGGGAGTCAGAGATATTCATTTTCTTTTGCTGGGAAATTGCTTGCATGTGAGTGTGCCTATTTTCTATTCCATCACGATGTTGCAGCTTGCAATAATTGTTACAATAGGCCAAATTATGCCCAGGCTTTCTCCTGAACATCCACAGTATGTCATTCAGTCAGAAAATCCAGGAGGCACAATCTGGCTGCATATCAACCACGACAGGTACGAACATGACATTAAAGAGGTAACATTTCCTACCTTCAGCTTCTACTTTTTTCTTGTTTTAGCTATTTTTTCCCAGTTGTAGGAAATGAAGTAGTTTGGAAAGCTAGATTATGCAGAAGAATTTGTCAGCTGTATACAGTGGTGAGTATATTCAGTGAAACACATGGCTCCATTCATCACAAGCAACATTATTTATGTACAAACAAACAGATGCAAGACCAGGGTGTAAGGCTGGGCGATGGGGACACGTTTTGTTACTCACGAGGGATGGTATTTTCAAGGACACGTAACGATGAATATGACTCATTTGAAAAGAGCTTTGGGGACTCGGTGGTATGAGGGAGCAAAAGATTAAGGACCCTTGCTTTATACTGACTTGGGGCACTGCGAAGTTCCAGCAAATGCAGGATCAGGCAACTAAACAAACAGGTTTCACAGCTCTCACTAGCAACTGACAGAACCCATGAACTGCCTGCGCTGTCTGTTCTTACTCATGTAAGCGAGATCATGCTGTTTCATGAAACTTCTCTTCAAACACATTTATAAGAATAAGGAACATCCTAGAATGAAGTCAGCGAAAGAAAAAGTATGATTTGCTTGCCCAATATGATTGGAAGAACAGTGCTGTGTTAAACCATTTCCAAAGTAGAGCATGCAAGGGACTATCTGCTGGCATGAAGGTTTTTTGAGTCTGAGCTTTAGTTTGTGCATATAGATTGTGCATATAGACTGAGACAATGAAAAAGCCCCAATCTGTCAGCACTTTGAAAGCCTGAGCAATGCTGCAAGGTAAACAAGCCTTATGTTTTGAAGTGAGTGTCAGAAGAAGTCTGCGTTTCAGGGAGCCCAAAAACACTTCTGCTATTTGGACTTCGACCTAATATGGTGAAAAAACAACACCGATGAATGTCAGGCATGGTTTGTATGACAAGATTTATAGAGCCTGCCTCATATTACCCTTCGGAGAGGCAACAAATAGTCCTTGCTGATCTGCAGTTAATCTTACACGACTGGCTCAGTAACCCACCAACACTAATAATAGACCGTGTGTGCTGCCGTCAGTAGGCTCATGCTAAGAGACACCGAGGAGCACAACTCAATGTTAAAGAAAGCATAAAATAACTCTCATGTTGGACAGCCTGTGTCATTTGGCTCATTAATCAGTGCCCTACCATCAGCCACCAAGGAGGCGGCACAAAGACAGTGCTACAAGAAATTAGGTTTGCTTTTACCTGGTAGATTACGACCCGGAATTTGTTTTTTTTCAGCATCTCCTCTTGTTTCGCTTCCACCTTCCGCACGTTGGTGCTCTGCCTCTCCACGCGTGCCCGCACCTCCTTCATGACGGAGCTGACTTTGCGGGTTTTCTCCAGTAACTTGTTCACCGTGTAGCCCGTGTTGCCGTGAGCCTGGGCAAGCTTTAAGATGTCAATCTGTATGGTCTTGATGGTGTTTTCCATCTCCCTGTGCCTCTCCTCTATCCTTTTCTGGCTCGCCTGCACGCTGTCCACAATGTTGGCCACTTTGTCCAGGACCGTCACAATCGTGTAAGCTGCATCTTGTTCTCCTTCCTCCTCAGTGACACTGGAGAGGCGATTTTGGTGGGTTTTGTCAGGCTCGGAGGTGATTTCGCGGCGATCCATTTTGCCTGCCTTCAGCCAGGTCGGCGGGAGGCAAAGTTTGGGTGATCCTGCCAGAACGGTTCTGGCACTGCTGCAGGGAGCCAGGGTGACAGCTGGCTCTGGCGATGCTCAAAGTAGGGCGTGAAACGCCGCTCCTGGAGCTTGGTCAAATACTTCTGACTACAAAATATCCACACATGATTGTTCAGATACTTTCAGCAACATGAAACCCCTAAAATTAGGAAGCAGTGTCTGGAAAGGAACATATGTTTAAAGGGTCACGCTTCTGTACTGATGAAGTTATTAGCGTTAATCCAGGAAAGTTAAGTAACTTAGTAATTAAGCAGGGAAGCAAACTTGCATATTTTTAGCGATCTACTTCTGCTTTCGTGTTACTGGAGTGCTTTCCTCTGAGAGAACTCAAAGAGGGGTCAGAAAAATGAACACCGTTGTTTTTCCCAGCAAAACAACTTCAGGTCTTCAGCTTGCTGCAATTGCCACACGGGGGTTAACAAATAAACACACTAAACCAGAGGCAACATAGTGAAAACGTTGTATTGTGTGACATGCTTTTCCAGTTCAAAATGTTGAAAGCATTTCTTTTTTCTTTTTTTCTTTTTTAATTGAACAAATTATTAAATCCTACATGCAAAGTTTTGAAAGCCTAAACTACATGTTAAAACAGCTGAACACATCCTATTCACACTTTAGCTCGGGATCTTTCAAACGACAACTAACAGTCTATTAATATAACTATGACCAGCAGACTAATTTGGATGGACTTCTTTAGCTCTTGAAAATACTCTATACAAGAGCACTAGTAATTCATTCACTTTTATTATTTTTTTTTTGTATTTTAATCACAAACACTATACAATCAGTATTGTAGGTGTTAAAACATGTATTTGCTTTAAAAAAGTTTAAGAAGTATTAAAACAGCTTTAACAGTGATAAAGTAGGCTTTATTCCAATGATTTGTGTTCAATTATTCAACACCAATTTTTACAATACCTACATCTACTCAGACCTACTTCTTTTGGACCTGTGCCATCTGCTCTACCAGGTAACTTCCCAAATTATGAAATTTATAGTTTTCCTCTTTAAAAATAAACTGTTGGAATTCAGTATGAAGATGGCAGTGCTTAGACCCAGCCCACACGTCTTATAAATATGTTACAACTACACACAGCACACAGCTTCACAGTTCATGCGATAGGCAGTGTCTAAAAAATCAGTTACTAACTTCCAAAAACATTTAAATATCTACGGTATTTAAACACAGTGTTTTCTAGTTTCTCATAAGAAAAGTAAGCTGTAAACATTTTTACCTTTAGTTCATGCCTTGTTTGCTAGGTAACGTGGATTTTTTTTGTTGGTTTATTGTTTGTTGCTTGTTTGTTTGTTTGTTTTTAAATCTACAACCATTGATGGAATAAATCTGTGTTCCCAAAAATATTACATTCCATGGGTAAAGCACAAGTCTATTATATAACCATGTGATACAGATACAGAAAATGGACTACTGTATTCAAAAACATAAAAGGAAAGATACTAAAACAGTCCATAGCTGTTAGAGCTGATGCTTTCAGAATACAGACCAACATTGTTACACTAAAAATGTTCAAAAATAAGGCCTCTGAAATAAATATTTCCATTCTTTAAAAAAAGATATAATAAAAATGTACATCACATGGTCAATGTAGGTATAAAAATCACTAAGTTAAACCATTCTGGATGATGTATCTGAAGTAAAATGGCCTAGGTTTTGCTTCTGCCGACGTCCTCTATTGTTTTTGGGGCATTTTCTGTTAAAAAAAAAGTAGAGAAAGAAAAAGTAGAGCTGGTTTTATATATGCCACATAAAATTAAACCTAGAAATAACACGTTGACTTAAATTTCTGTACAGCACAATAGCAAGTAGTCTCTGAGCTGTGCTTGTGGAAGGGATGCTCCTGCTGTTCAACACTGGACTGTCAACTGGGGACTCCCGTGGGACCCCAGATCACTCAGAAGGGAGTTCTGCTTGAACTTAAGACTGAAACCAGCAAGGTGCTATGTCCTTCAGCCTTGACCCAGCAAAACACATGCCATGGTGAATAATTACCCTGCCTTTACTTCATACATATTTCATACTTAAAATCCAGCTGACGGCAAGACTGGATCAAACAGCCTTTTGAAGTGCTGGACCTCCAGGTGTCCAGCTGCTCATGGCAGCCCCTGAGGCAGAGCCCACCAAGGACTCTCTGTAAGGTGACTCAGGTGATCCCTTTCTTGGGGACTGACACACAGCTGAGGAAGGATTCACAAAAGCCAGCAATTCTGAGTGGGACGGGACTTACCTAACCCATAAGGCAACAGGCAATGCTCAATGGAGCAGTCTTACTGCAGTGAAGCAAGACAGACTGTCCTTGAGAGACCGTGAGCTGGGGAACAGTTGTAGGGAGGCTGAAAGAGGAGGGATGCTGAACCACAGCCTTCTCACCAGTGCTTTGGCCAGTGGGGTGGTGAGTAAAAAAGGGATGACATCAACTTCATGAGCCAAGTAACTCTTTTATATGTGCAGGAGTTGTCAAAGTATGTGTATATCCACGTGTATCATGGATGCCAAGCACAGGACTTTAATGCTTCATGCACCTATAAGGTAACTAAAGTCAACCTTAATTTATGCCAGAGACCTCAGACCTCATTGGGTTCAACTCCTTAATGAGCAAACTGAATCCCTTGTCATCAAAAGGAATCCATGGCTCTCAGCTCAGTTTTCATACAGGGTGACACTCTGAGACAACCCAGAAACTTGAACTCTGTGCTTGTGTGTCTTCAAGTTGTATAAAATAGGTTCCCATGGAGGGTGACTAATAACAGGACTAGATGCACATTAATTTTCAGAAAGCATATATAGTGTGAGGGATACTCCTCCCTCCGTGTAACACCATTTACAGTGGTACTGCAAAGAACAGCATCTTGTCAACCTCTCTGGTTTCACTGGGCGGGAGTAGGGATTATAGCTTCTATGAGATACCAGCAATGCTTGAGTAAGTTCAGTGAAGGTCTAGCGCAGTAGCTGACCTTTTGGATGTGTTTCAAGGCTGATCTCTTCTGCTGGGTATTTGATCTGGGGATTCAGAGCAGTTACTGGTGGTTTGTGAGTTTAAACAAATGTGTCTTTTGTGACCAAAAAAGCAAAGGCAATAGGATGTTGCATAATCCGACAGCTTCAGTCACTAGGTACTTTTTATGTGGATATTTTGGGATAAAGCACATAAAATTATGGGTGTTAAACATTTCAATACAAAATAAGTATATCCATACAATGTGTAATTTTTCACTGTTTTTGTCTTTACCTACCTTGTTATGCACATGACAATTGCAACTATAATGGCAATCTGTACAGCTCCAATTATTGCTGCAATAAGGACATGCGTAAGCTTTTGTCTGCTTGGGACAACATAAAGAATACTAAAGTCTGTCTTTTCACAGTGCTGTCCAGTATATCCTGATTCACACCTGAAAAAGAAAAGGGATATTTTAGGGAATCTGTAATTTGAAAACAGCCCAGTCATTCTGCAGATGGAATAAGGAGTTCAAGGTGACGCCAGCTGAGAAAGAGTTGGTGAGAAGGTGGAGGTGTGGAGATGTGCTCTGCTTTCATGGATTCAGTTACTGGCATCCCTCTGAGAACACACCAGCATGGTGAATGTCCTCATGTGGCAAAAGAAACTTGTGGGATCATTATTAAATTGGGGCGGTATTTAGGAAGAATAAAGCAACTAGGTGAAATAAGTAGAGGAGGTTAAATGAAGCATGCTTAAAGAAGCATGCTCAGGAAACACGTGAGCATGCTCATTCAGCTGCAATGCCAGTATGAGAGAGACATGACAAAGAGGAAGAGAAGTCTTGAAAAATGTGGGAAAAGGAAGATCTCTTTTCCAGCTGCAGTCTACAGAAGTGGAATCCTGCAAAACCTATCAGACAAGACCAGCATCAAACTCCCTCCTGCCTTGTCACTGAAGTAAAATTTACTGGAGGCTGGGTTAGAAAACACAGGGGCCCACAGTGTTAAAGTGGGAGTTCATGGAAGAATCCATAAGAATTGGCTAGGGATGGGGGAGAAATGGCTGGAGATGGAAGAGAAGCAGCTGCTCTAAATGATAGCTTGCCTGAGCAAAGCAGCAGTTAGCTCAGTGAGAAACACAGCAGAGGCTGCTCCTGATCAGCAGCATAAGTTCAGGGAATGCCAGATGTGCCAGCAGTGAAGGTGGCAGAGAAAATATGCTCTGGAACAATTCATGTTGGAAGGCAAGAGAGGCTGAAGCACAACACAGAAAGGCAAGAGCCACCCAAGACACTGAGCTGAAGTCTACGGAATGTAAGTCCACCACCTACATCCCTGAGCAAGTTCCTTGTACAGCTGTCCTTTAAACTCACTGATGCAAATGCATCATCCACGGCAACTGGATTACATACAATTAGCCTTCAGCTGTATGGTAGAAAGATGGAGAAGAAATGTTCACACACAGGCGGAGAAACAACCCTTTTGTAAACTGGATCAGACAGAGCTGAATGCAACACAAAATCAGTCTCATCCATCAAAACGTTTTGTGCTAGGATAGGAATTAATTCTGTTTGGAGGAACAAAATAAGTACTCCACAGCCATTCCTACAATTGCTAATGCAACTCCTAATCCCCCTTTGCATGCAGGGACAACAATTGGGGTTTACATGTTCATAATCTTGTGACTCTACTTTCTCCAGCCATCAGCTGCTGTGTAAGGAGTTTTGGTTCAGGCACAAAACAAGTTCCTGTAAGAGCAGAGTTATTAAAGAAAATACTGTGTACTGCATGTAAGCTCAGTAATGATTAGGAAGAAAATCAAGAGAAATGTGTATTAGCATACATGAAGGAAGAGGATGGGGAATACTTCGGTAATAATGCAAAAAGAAACAATTTAAGGAAGAAAACTTCTTTCTAGTGGAGAGGACTGGATTTTCATTGTTACTTTGCTTTTGTTTTCATTAAAGAAGGTAACAAAGTGTGATTAATGTGAGAATTGCTTTAAAGAAGAAAGCAAAGCAAAGCAGAGGGGGCACAAATAATTCAAAGATGTTTTCTCAGAAACACTGAAGGCACAGGAAATTGTTTCTGAGGAATATTGAATGGAGATTCAGGAGTATTGAATTCCTGTAAAGAAGAAGTGCTCGTGTTAAGAACTATATTGGCGATGGGATGAAGTTTAAGCTTCACTTAAACTAGTGGACACTAGCTTAAGCTACCTTAAACTGGTAGAACAGATTAAAAAGCATTCTGCTGCATTAACATATAGCAAGATAATATAGCATTAATACAATAGCAGGATAAATAGAGGTCAGCATGGGCTTATCAAAATATGCTGATAAGTCAACTGAGTCATCGTAAAGAAGTTCTCTGCAAAGGATTGACATGTGCCTCATTGATGGAGCCTGTCATAAGGAAGGGGAAGAACTACAGGGCTGCAGCAGATACACCAGATCATAGATGTGCAAAGGCTGCTAAACTAAATATTATGCAACAGCCTACTCCAAAACCTTCCTTCCACCTGCCTGCTGCAAGTCCTGGAGGGCTGCTGTACAATGAGCAGGGAGATTCATTGCCCTCAGTGAAAGCCAATTTGTCCTGCACAGGTATTTGCTGCATTTTTTAGATCATCTGAAACCTCACATAGATCACTACCAGGAAATGAGGGCCAAATTAAACAATGTACATGCTAAATGTGTATGAGAACACAAAGCATTTGAAAATAACAATCTGCCCTCAGCACTCATCATGATACGTTCCTTGTCAGAGAAGGAGAGAATTTTTTCTTTGGTAGAAGTACCTGATTACTACAGCAGATTGCTGTTTGATATAAATAGTTTCTTTCCTTATTAACTCTGCTCTAGTAGGAAACATGGATAAAATATGATACCATCAGTATTTAAATAGCCAAGAAAAATCCAAAGGAGATCTGATACTTAGGGTTAAGAACTGACAATCAGAAATTCTTGACTGGAACCATGTGAAGGTTTTTGTGCAAGGTCCAGTGCTGAGACAGTGTTGAGGCTGTTCAAATAAATAACTGAAGGTAGTAATTAGTAATAGTAATTGTAGCATATAAAGGGACAGTACATTAACTAAATTCATTGAAACATTGCCTATCAGTAACTATTAGAGTAATAATATTTGCATGATAGAACAGTAATTGAATCATTAATGAATAAATTTCTACGTGATTAGTTCCTTACAGAAAAACAAAAGTTCAAGAAATATAAAAAAAAAAAAATAAAAATCAGCCAGGAACTTTTTCCTTTAAATACCTCTATTTTGAATACTTTGGGGACAAACCCATCAGAAACTGTGTTACATACAGCTCTAGATTAAAAGAACACTGTATTCAAATAGTGTTGCATAATGCCCATCAAGATGATGTGGGGGATGCACCCAGTTTCCCAAAAGAAGCAAAGCCATTTTGAGCTCTCTTGGTTCTGTCCAAAGAAAAGGGAAAAACAAGTAAATCCTACTGGAAAGGTGAAAATAAACACGAAAGGGTCTTGGATGGCAAAAGGAATGATATAAGCTTCCACATGCTGAAGTTGACAACCATATTGGCTTTGCCTTTTGGGCTTCCTGATCTCTGATCAGTCTGGAAACCCTTAAATCTTGGCAGTGCAACTCCTCCTTAATATCCGTGATCAATAAAGATCAAGGGACAAAATCTGATAGTATCTAATGGATTTACAGCTGAATTTTCCAAAGCAAATGGAAGCAAAGAGTTATAGCGTCTTTGACCACATTAATCTGAAAGTACAAGCTTGCAAGACAGAAGTTCAGGAGTGAAAGCTCCTAATAAGTAGGGCACTACATATCATGAAGAAAAAGTGGCCATTTTCTGTAAAAAAAACTTTTTCAATTAATTTCATTTTTTGAGGCAAACAAAGTTGCAGAATTCAGTTGGTGAAACGTAAAGAAAAATATTATCTGGGGGAAATAAACTGGAACATTCAGATAAACTAGGAAACACTGAGTGGCTTTATGCTGAGAGTACTGAGCTGCTAGATTACACTGTAGACAAACAGTGTGGGCTAAGAAACATGTTGCAATATTATACTCTCTAGATGAAGCCTATTACTGTGAAAAGGACAATAAATGTTAAAAATAAGAGATTGATACTCTAGAGAGAGTTTATGACAGGAGCAATAAAATGCACAGATAGTATAAAAACAGACTGAGAGGTCTATGGGGAAAGCAGTCATACAGAGAAACCATGCAAGGCAAAGGCATTCTTTTTGTGGGTTTTTCTCTCTCTACCTAGGATTTAGCAGCTGAAAATAAGAGGACAACACTAAGGCCACACTCTTCAGGGATATTAAGCTTCTGAACTACCTGACTGACCAAGTGTCTCCTCTGGGCACTATCATCCACATGTCAAGAGCAGCTGGGTGCTACCCACAGCATAGGGATACAGCCCTTGTGCCACTGCTTAGATAAGTGCAAATTGGTACATGCTGTAATTATGGCTAGAGAGCATTTTGATTAAGCTTTACAGCAATTTCAAGCACACTTTGGAGGCATGCAGAACTTACCGGCAGGAAGCCTTCTGAGTGGAATAAATGAATTCACATTTTCCATGTATACAGTAGCCATTGAAGCTTTCTGAACAAGGTATGTGGTTTCCAATGTAAATGTCTTCTCTTTGATCGCTGGCATCTTGAAAAGAAATGTACATAAATGATTATAAGTGGCTGTATGATATTCATTAAAAAAACTCAGCCAAGAAAAGCATATCCTTAAAAACTTGTAGCAAATAGAGGAACACAGAATAATAAAGCAAAAGCTTAAGGGTGAAGTTTCAGAGGCACCTAGAGATTTGCTAGAATGTACTGCACTGAAAAATGATCCTCAGAGACATCTAAATATGCTTCTTATGTCAGGTTTCTTGAAAGGAGGAAAGTATTCATGACAGAATCAAACCAATGCAGGAAGATCAGCAGAAGCTTTATCAGTGGCACTGGGACAAAGAACTAATACAGAGCTCTCTCTCCCATGCCTAAACAGAGGAAAGAAACCGTGAAGGGTTAGAAAGAATCTGAACCACATTTTATTATTACTGGGCAGAAAACAACTCAATAAAACCCAGATCTGACTGGTACCACTGGTTGCTATAGCTGAAATCAAACACACTACACCACCGGTCTTCCTCAAAGAAATGGTTTTATGGAGAGGGAACTCAGCACAGCTCAGCACAGGAAGGCAGTCCCTTCTGTTCCAACATCTTTCATGCTTCTGTCTTGTTACTAAAACTATCTAAAGCTGCATATATTTTCAACCGTTCTTTCCCCAAATGTTTTCTATAAAAACAGTCCTAAACACTTGGTAATTCATAAAGAATTTCTCTATAGAGCAGGGATCTAAAGATGTGAGTGTAATTGTGGAATATGTTCATTTCCATAGCAATAGACTGTAGCATCACAAGTACAAGATTATAAGGAACTGCAGGTGCCAAGCAAAAGGGGACTTTGAAGAAGAAATCTTATACAATTGCAGATACTTGAAATAACACCAGCAAGAAAGAGCTGCTGGTTTAGGTCTGCCCCAAACATCTTCTGGAATGCTTGCTAATTTGTTCTAGGAGAAAAAGAAAATCTATCAGAGGTTTTAGATATAAGGAAGACTGTTGGTTCAGGCTGTGCTTCAAAGATACAGAAGACTTGATAAAAGGGAAGAACATCGCCTAACATTGACAAGATGTCCACCACTGCCCTGATGCAATAGACTATGTTGTGGCATGTCTAAGAGGAGAAAAGTGGGGATGTCTCATCCCAAAACTGTTGCCTCCCTCCTCCAAGCAGTAATTACTGTCACATTTGGTCCCGATCCAAGGCTAATAACAAGCTACATACAATTATAGATCATAGAATGGTTTGGGTTGGAAAGCCCTTAAGATCATCCAGTTCCACCCCGCCTACCACGGGCAGGGGTGCCTTGCACTAGACCATGTTACCCAAGGCTCTGCCCAGCTTAGCCTTAGTCTGTTCATATAGCTGTGCCATGCACATTGCACTAATACAGAATGTGAGGCCCAGTGAAAGATGCATGCTTTAACAGGTGGGATGGCCACAGCCACCCAAGTCAGAGGCAAAACTTGTTAAATGCAGGAGATGATTCCTAGTGTAAAACAGACATTTACCCACCTAATGATGGGAATCCACTTTTAATCTGAGAGGCCTGCAAGACTGCTTCAGAGCTTCAAAGTGGAAGGTTTAACTGGTATAGGAGCCTTGAAAGAGTGACCAGATATATTAGTTCAGATGCTTCAACAGAAGAAGGAAGAGGCATGCGCAACACCTGAAACCCCGATTTGGTACAACAAAATCGGAAAGCCAGCTGAATCCAGGAAAAGAGACCTTGCTGATGTAACTTTAGTAAGCCACTTGCACTGCAGGAGAAGGAGACTGTCACGACTGTGGTTCTAGAGACTAGGAGGTGTTAAGCATTCATAGAACAGGGTTTAACAAGAGTAACCCAAAGGAATTTAAAGCAGCAGCAAACAGAAGTGTGGACTATTCTCTTGTACTGGAAGAAAAAGTCACTCAAAGCCGGCTTTCACTATCTCGAGAGACACAACTACTGCATTGAAAAATTTCAAAACACGATTTCTGCACAAGGCATATTCCCTCTGTGCACATCATTTGCCAAACTTGAGACCACACAAGCTGTACACATTAATAATAATAATTATATACAAAGTTTTTTTCCACTAACTAGATTTCAAGAGCAATTTATATGCAATGAATAAAAGGCTGTAACTTCTTCTGAATAGGAACCAAAAGTGGTGTTTCATTACATCACATAATAAGATGTATACTGCATTTGGCGCCTTTTATGCCTTCATAATGTAAGTGAAAATTGACATTAAATCATTCCAACTGGTACATCATATGGAGTGAAAATAAGAGAATTTGTGAAAAAAGAAAAATATACAGAGCTTTTTGGCAATGAATGGCTTTTCAAGAAGAACAAAAGGAATGTTGAATGTCATGGTGGGATGCCTTTAGTCTGAGGTGCCATGAGAAGGCAAAACAAGCATAATGACAACAAGAAATAGAGACCAGAGCTAACAGAGAGGATACTCACCCCTCAGAACAAAACATGTATGAAGACTGGCACTGAGGAGAAACAAACTGGCACTGAGGAGAAACAACAAGCTATCATCATCAGTGATTCCTTCCTGTGCAGAATGGAAGCATCCCATTTACAGATTGGACCCTCTTTTTAGGGAATTTTGCTGCCTCTCTGGGGTCCGAATTAGGGATGTCATCACAAGATTAAAGAGCTTAGTACAACCTTCAGATTACTGTCCATTCCTGCTCTTTCACGTGGGTACTAATGATGTAGCAGAAAAAAGCCTGAGATCAATTAAAAGACATTTTGGGAAGAATGCTGAAATATCTGGGAGCAGAGGTAGCGTTTTCCTAAATCCTCCCAATAGTGAGGGCAGACTTTGGAAGAAACAGATGAGCCCAGGATAGCAATACCCGGCTCCAGGACTGGTGCTTGCACCAGAACTTTGGATTTTCAGACCATGAAAGAGCCTTTGAGACACAAGGTATGTTGCAGCCTGATAGGATCCACCTGCCCTGAAGGGGAAAATGCAACTTTGGGCATGCGCTGGAGAAACTGGTTGAGAGAGCTTTAAATTAGAATCAGAGGGGAAAGGGAATACCAGCAGCATTGCAGTAGACAAGCCGAGGGTTGGCATGACATCGCTTACGGCAGCAATACTAGTGGGAATATTTGTACCCTCCTGGGTGCACAGAGGTCTCAGGAACATACCTGAAATGCTTGTACACCAACACACGTAATATGAGAAACAAGTGGGATGAACTGGAAGTGCTGATTAGTTCCCAGAACTGACGTAATTGGTATCAGTGAGCCTTGGTGGAAGGAATCCCGTGACTGAGTGCTGGGATGAAGGAAGGCTACATGCTGTTCAGGAGGGGTAGGCAAGGCAGGTGAGGTGGAGGTGTCACACTGTACATAAGGAAGAGGTTTGACTGTGCAGCCCTTTCCAGTTAGTGTTGATGTGGTTGAGAGCCTCTGGGTGAGGGGTGGAGTGACAGAAAACAAGATGTTGTAGTGGGTGTCTGTGGACTGAAAGGGCTGGAAGGAATGTGCTACAAGGATTGGTTAAGGACTCTGGGCTTGTCTGGTTTGGAGAAAAGGAGGCTGAGGGGCAATCTCATTGCTCTCTGCAGCTTCCTGAGGAGGGGAAGTGGAAAGGGAGGTGCTGGTCTCTTCTCACTGGAATCCACGGACAGGATATGTGGGAACGGTTCAAAGCTGTGCTGGCAAGCTTTGGACTGGACTTTAGGAAGCATTTCTTTGCAGAGAGGGTGGTCAAACACTGGAACAAGCTTCCTAGAGTGATGGTTGATGTCCCAGGCCTGCCAGTGCTTTAAGTTAAGAGGCATTTGGATGATGCCCTTAACAACATGCTTTAGCTTGGTCAGTCCTGAATTTGTCAGGCTGATTAGATGATCGCTGTAGGTCCCTTCTAACTGAAATAGTTCTATTCTGTTCTGTTCTGTTCTAACAGTGCCACTATTTGTTAGAAAAGAGGAGAAAAGTCAACACCTATGCAGATCTGCCTTTTGGCAGTAACTTGAAAAAGACAGAGGCATTTTTTTCCTGGACAACAACACTTTGAGTAAGAGTCATGACATGCAGAAGCATATATTTTTGTTCTGAGAATGTACCTAACACATGGGCTACTACCAGGTAAAATAACAGAGCAGAAAGTGAAACTCTGCCCTATTTCATTTATACTAAGGTTATTAAAGGTAAGGTAAGGTTCATATAGGTAAAACATTTTAAAGCAGTGTGGCTCAGCTTATTAGTTTATTGAAAATATTTTGAAATAACCTAACAAATACAGAATCTGCTTTTTTTTTTCCCCCAGAAGTTAACACAAAAGATGGGGTCACAGGTGGGAGTCTTATGTCATTGCATCAGGAATGTCAGCTTGGTGTCTTCCAGTAAAGTAATTTTCGCAGCACTTGTGGGGAGTTTAAGCCTGCGACCACTGCATAGGGTGGTGAGCAGCTGAGCATCTTAGATGAATACAGCAGGCAAAACTCACAAAAAATCCTGCACATCTTCTTTCCAGCCTTGCAACACGCTGTAAGAAAGAAGCTGTTAACAGCTCTGTCTCAGTTACAGAAATCAAAGCTGTAAGGCAGACAAGAAGGGACCTGCATGCTCTCTTTTTCAGTCTTGTGAAACTGTAACCAAACAACACAGTCAGCACAGTACCTTTCACCTCTGGCCGATACTGCATGCCATCCTCTTTCTTTCCAACGATGTTCGTGTCATCTGTTTCTAGATGATAAATACATGCATTGATGGCTATTAGGAAAGGCTTATTTCCAGACCACTACATGTATGTCATTGAGAAGCCAGAATAGTAGTCAAAGAATTATTTAAATTGCAGTAAAACTGGACACATTCCCACATTGCTCCTCCCATACCACCTGCGCACCAGGTCAGTAACCCAGTGTCCAGACCAAGACTTGGCACACCTTAAGCTGTAGGCTTTGAACTACAACTTTTCTGTGGTATGGGCCTAGGTTATTTTGGTGACAGTCTGCTTTTGGTTTTGGAACTGTCCAAGTTACTGACCTAGATGTAACTGGCAAAGAGATAGTGGAAAGCTTTTATTCCCAGGAGAAAGTCCTAACTGCAAGATACCAGAACTGAAGAGTCATGCACATGACTAGCTATAAGGCAGTAGACCAAAGGGATTCAGTGGATCATTCCAACATGGGAAAAAGAAATGGGTATTTGTGCAATCATAGCCTAACTTGACTTACCTTGGAAGCACATTGTAAAGCCCATAGCAGCAAGAGGGGACATTTCCTTTCCACTGGTATTCCTTTTGCACTCATACTTCTCACCACACCCTCATGTAAGACACATTGGACTATCACTTAAATCCTTGTAAGAGCTTTCCTTGCCTTTCCAGGCAACATCAGGCAAAGAAAGGTATTGTAAACACAGCACGTATGTATGTAGTGCAAACATACCTCTGTATGGGAAACTCTAAAATACAGGCGGAAGTTCACTGCTAACTGGATCAGTGACTTCTGATCAAAAATGGAAACGGGAAAGCTGTACCGAGCTCACTTATGTCACAGCTTACATTGACCAGAAAACCAAAATTAAGCATACCTGAGCAGTGTCCAAGATGCCTGATGTCGATCTGCTCTTGCCTCAGACATGATGCTTCTCTAACAAAGCATGGATTGTTATAGGAACTTCCATCAGAAGCACATACAGGATTAAAACTGTATCCACTGCAGTCTATATTACATACACACCTGTTAATTCAAACATACAGCAAAACAAAATTGACATCCAGCAAACAAGAATTAAGTTATGTTGAATCCTTAGCAAACGCTAGCTCATACATTAATGCCAGGGGAGAAGAGCATGCTGCATGAGGATGCTGAAGAATCTGTTGACGTCTCAGGCTTCCAAGCAGAAGGTACAAAATTATGAGTCAGTGCTTCAGTGTGCTTTTTAATAAGGCATTGATGTTTCCTGTCATTTTACTGTGACATCAATCTCATTGATTAACACCTGTAAATTGATAACACATTGCTAGGAAGATTTACTACATTAATATAAGAGTTTGTGATGTCTGTTCTCAAAACCAGATGAATATTCTACTTTTGGGGGTCGTCAGGATCCCTAAGAGGGAAACAGACAGAAAAGGATTCCCATTTCTGTTGAGCAGTAAAAAGATATTTTCTATTTCAGAGGCTGTGCAGAATCAATATGCTCAGTTAAGTGTGTCATTTCAACCTTTCATTTATACCTTTGAAAGTTAACGGTGGGGGCTTTTATGTTGTATTTAAAACAGGATTATGCAATCTGGGTTATTTTATACTGCATCAAATCAACACTTTGGTTGTTTTAGATGAGGCATTTCCCATATAATTTGTAACTAGGGATTTTCAAATGAAAGTAGGAGAAATGAAGACCTAGCATGTAGCTGGTTCCTAACCACACAAATGTAGGATGGCCAAAGACTTAGGTAGGGCTGTGACTTACCTGTGTTCAGTCAGACAGCTTTGTTACCCTAGCAAAAAGGCCTGAAATTTTACAGGTATGAATGTCATAGGAAATCTTTCCGGCTGTCAAATCTCCAGCCCTCTTGTTTTAATCAATATTTTACTTTTTAACTGAACCTCTGTTTTTGAATAATAGTTTCTGTGTGTGTTTCACTTTGCTCTGCAAGCTATGCTCTGCCTGGGAAAAGTAAGGAGTTTGGCTGCAGAACATGGGCCAAGGTGGGTACTATGTCCAGTGCTCAGCTGAGCTCCTCCTGATGCTCTGAGAGCAAGAAGAGCTGCTATACATCCTCTGAGGAGGTGCCAGTGGGTACATGATCCTCTCCTTACCAGAATGCTCTGCATACGGGGCACATGGCCTGACTTCTAGAAGCTGCTGCTAGCTTCATCACAATTCACTGTTATAAAACACAGGGTGGGGAAAAAAACCCCTGAGCTACCAATTTCCCAGAGTTTCTATGTTCTTTCCAGCTGTTCCAGGTACAATCAAACTATTAAATAGATGTATGTGTCTCAAGTCAGTAACAGACCTTGCAGCAGGACCCAATTCCGTGCTGCAGAAGCCCTGAAGATGGCCAGTGTACCTTTCACTCTTTATCCACCCACAGCTTTTGTTGTCAAAATTTACAGGTGCTAATTTTGCCAGTAATATTTCATGCCTGTGAACTTCAGGTTATTGCTAGACAACACCTCTAGTACAAGCAGGTTTTTAAGTGCACCTAATGGTACTGCCCCAGTATTAATTCTCTGTACCTCTTAGTAACCCACCTCAAAGCACTCATGAAGCCACTAAATAGCAATATGATGAACATATGATATTTTTTCTTACTAGAAATGGTAATGGTTGTAAGCTTTAGACCCAGGAAAGGAAGGACACTTTTGTCTACATGCTCCCACATGATTTTAAGCCTAATAAGCCTAATGAGGACTTTAACAGGATTTACTATATGCAAATAAAAGGCTGTGCATATTTATTAACACACTTGAGCAGACAGCTATTCCTAATTTGTATAACACCGGCTATGTGCTTACAGATACCTTCACACAGTCTTAAAGCTCAGGAACCACCACTGCCTGCACGCACCCCTCCTTGTCACATTGGTACAGGTATCTCTAGACTGATTCCATCTGTATTTCTATGTTCAAACTGCACTAAATCAGTCTGCAGTCACCATCCAAGGTCTGTAGCACTGTAATTACTGTTGGGATTTGTCATCCTTAGTGACAAATAAGGTGAGTCTTGAAAGTATTTTTTTCTCCCCTTTGGTGACATTACAGGCAAGAATCGAAACTGCTTAGAAGCTGCATACATTTGCGTGATTCGCTGTGTTTAGATTTAGCATCTAATCTGAAATGTTTACTTTCTTAGCATTGCCAAATGCTTGGTTTGGGGGTAGTTGTGAATTCCTGACCCCGTTTTTCTGACAAACGCTCTCAGTCTTAGCTCCAAGAATTTTTTCAATGTACAAAAATTTCCTTTCATATTTTAAAATTTACTTCTAAAGGCAGGAAAATGATAACAAAAACCAACACCAAAAACTACAAAAGGAAAGCTTGTGACACTTCTGTAAGTGCTGGGGCAGCATGAAGCAGCCGAAGCCCACTGACCAGCTGCAACAGCCTTGCAGGACAGACTTTGTGACTGCCAGGGGTGGGAGTGAGCGAAACGCCAGCCTGCTGCCAGTCTGGATGCTGGGATTTGCTGCAGGCCTGCAAGCACACCAAATCCCCATCAGGGCCCCGCTGGCACTACAGACCACCACCAGCTGGCAGCCACATGTGTTTTCCACCCACAGGCTAGATGGGTCTCGCCAGCTGGACAGACCCATCCAACCAGTGGAATACATGCCTGCTGCCCATCCGTACCCATGCTGCTCACACACGTGCTCCCCAGGCACTGACCGCCCTTCCCCATGGGAGATGGGGTGGATGGTCCTGTGCCTGCCTCACTGTGGCTCACTCTTACCAGCTGTTGCTGACCACAAAACCAACTGTGATGCTGGGGCATCCCCTGGCATTTGTGTCCCTGATCTCCAGCATCTGCCCCCTCTTTCAGGATCCACACCATCCTCCCTTCAGGCACCCTTCTTCTGTCCAAGGGCACAGCCTTTCAGGCCACCTCTTCTCTCCAGAGCCCAGGCCCTTAGTTTGTGGTCTATCTGCAGAAGTCCAACTTCCCAGCTGCTGAATCTGATATGTCCAGTTATTAAAGAGCCATGAGACAGATCTCTTGCTTAGCCCAGGCATTAACCAGAATTTACAACCAGTCTATGTTTATCGCAGCTCCTGACTTCAGGAGTTCAATTTCAGATGCTCTCGCCCAGCATGGCATCTAATTGTCTGCCTGAAGCCATTAGCTGCTTCTTTGCCTAAGACCATAATACCAAATGGTACATCTGGCCTTCACCTGGCTGTTAAGGTACTGGTGTAGATGCTTTGACAGAGCTGTCTGGCATGTAAAAGAGGGTGGTTTATGTACACTGCAATAATGAACAGTTGAACTGTACTGATGTACCTAAACAGATTGAAACTATTATGTTTCATTATTCCAACAGAAAAGTCTGAAGCCTTCCAGAGGGCTGAAAGGGAGTGACTTAAGATGGGGACATGGCTGTGACTTGATGATCTGATACAGAGTCTCCATGGATGCAGTAGGGTGCCAGAGAGGGAGCCAGGAGCACATGTTAGGAACCTGTACCCATTAGAGAGTCCATATAGGGTGCAGTGACGTTGTCCTTGCTCATAGCTAGTTGGTACTACATCCGAAATACAGCCAGGACTGCAGGAAGTGCCAAATCATGAGACAAGAGCAGTGAAATGTGGGGAGTGCTGCTCTCGATAGAAAACATGAAACAAAAATGTTTTTAGCTGCTCAGTGTTTGTGAAGGAAGGTAAAACTGTGGGAAAGCAAGTTGCTGCTCTGATGCTGCACATCAAACACATTGAAACTGGCGGCTGGGTGCCTGCAAAAGGACAGGACCACCACCACAGACTGAAATGAAAAGGCAGCCCAGGAAAGTATTGGAAGATCCCCAAATGAACCCACTACGAAATGCTAAAAACGTGTTCCAACATCTGAAGTCAGAGAGCCACAAAGAGCAAACAATAGCTTGGTACTGAGGAGATGACAGAAAATACATCCTTCTGAGGGGAACCACATCCCACACCAATGAGTCTGAGTCCTGCAGCCAGGAAGAAGTCAAAGCCCAAGGCTAAGAAAGCCCCCATGGGGCTGAACCATCCCACAGACTGTACAAACAGCACACAAAGCATGGGAGAAGGTGCAGCAGACAGTGTTAGTGAGCTAAAAGCAGGGCCTCAAAGGGCAGAAATCTTATCTGGGCTTTTGCAGGCAGGAGAAGCTGTGTGAGGTACAACTGTGGGCTTTGTTTTTCTTCACAGCTGAAGACTGAAACTGGACACAGAATTGAAGCCACAGGTTGTAATCTGTTCCTTTTACTCCAGCAAGAGGACACAAAGACAGCAGAGGACAATACAGAAAGCTGCTGGGGAAGGGAGGGCAGGAAAAACTCAAGATCATGAAGGGGGAACAGGATATGTAGGAGGGGCACCCAGAGAGGAGAGAATAGACCCTAACTGTAAAATTCCTAATATCTCACCTTTTAAGCACTTCTTACTTCTGCCTTAGCTCCCACCAGCACTGTGTCCATGTACAGACGTCCACAGCAGCAGTGCCACACGCGGTTTCCCAAGCTCAGCTATGGACACTTTCCAGCATGACTTGGGCAGAATGACTGATGAATGGCAGCCCTGCCCCAAGGCTGGACTCCTCCATCCACCAGTTTGATACAGGTGCTAGCCTGAAAACCTAGCTTCAGGGCAAAGGGATGCAAAGGTTTTGATCATATTCCTAAATTCGCATGCCCAGCATAAAAATATTAGGTTATACAATTAGAGATATCTAATTAGAGGCAGCCAAAGCTTTAGCCCCATCCCTCAGGCAAATGCTCTGATGGGTATGTTTATTTCTGGGGAGCGACTCCCAAGATCAGGAGGGATCTTGGGAAAGAAAACCTAGAATCATGGAAATTTTCACAAAGAGAAAGTAATCTTGTTGAAAGCTTGCAAAATAAAAATGCCAGAATACTCATAAACATCATAGTGTATTTCTCAAGGCTCTCAATTATTTACTCCTGTTATCTGGAATAACTTCCAGGAAGAACTGCCTCAAGTCCAGCAGCGGTGCCAGCATAAATTGTTGTGTGACAAACATGACGGGACACCTGCTTGGTGTCCTATGAAAATAAAGAATCATAGAATAGAATCATAGAATAGCTAGGGTTGGAAAGAACCTTACGACCATCAAGTTCCAAACCCAGCTGATGCCTTCAGCCTGACGTGTGGCTGCTCAGCACAACCTTCAGAAGAAAAGAGTTGGTCATTTAAGAAAATGTCAGTTAACAGAATCATGCACTAACAATGCCTTGAAGTGCTTGATGTTTCACACCAGAAAGAAGTGAATGAGTGCTTCAAGTTTTTGTTGTAACAGCTTGCTGTAAAAGTCACATTGGATTAAAAAGAGTCAGAGCACTACAGGAGTCTTTTTTTCACAATAACATTCCTACTGGTTTTAACCAAAAGGATTGAAACACGTAGTTAAACCAAGTTGTGATATCTTCCTAGAGAGGGTTGCTGCTCAGTGTCCTCAGACAGATCTTTTCCCTTGCTTAGCCCTGGAACATCAACAAGACATATTCAGGTGTTTTTCTGATGTACTAGAAAAGACTTTAGTTTTGTCTCCTGTCACCAGAGAGTTGACATCCTATGAAAAAGGCACCAGCTTGCTGTGACAATGTGCTTTTAGAAGTTGCCTGTGTATCGTTCGTTCATCAACACCATTAGTTAAACAGAAGAGCATTTTAACTTCAGGAAAGTACAAAGTGCTATAATTAAACCAAAAAAAAATTCTAGGTGGTTTTAATAAATACGAAATGAGAATGTGCAGCTCATTTATTAGGGGCTACTAGGTGTAACAAAGAAAACGTGTTTAGTAAAATGATGTGACACATCTGAAATGAGCTTAGGCTGTAAGAGCACTTGCTGCTATCAGTAAATTAATTAGATCCCCAGAGATCAGAACACATTTCAAGGCTCTTTTTTGTTTTCAGGCTTCAAGGTGTACGTGGTTTGTTGGAAGTTCTGTGTGCTTAAAAACCATGGTAGATTCAAAGAAAAGAGAGAAAAAAGGGAAAGGAAAAGCATTACAGACTTGTGGAGTGGGCTTGGCTACTGAGAGACTACTGTTTCCAACCAACAGAACAGGCTGTTGCATTTGTGCCCATCTGGGATTTGCTTACAAATGTATTTTTCTGACTTGCCCTGACAGAGTGCTGCTTGCTGCCCCTTCCCAATAGCCAACTGCAATAGTAAGCTTTCACAGGTACTCATCTATTTATTGGCACATCTGCTTACAAATGTAAAATGGAAGCACTAGAATAAAACAAAGTGTGTGAAATGCACACAAATGGATAAGGGTATGCTTGATGGAATAAATCTAGGTGAATTGAAATAGCAGAGGTGTTGCAATTGCAGTTAAGAAGATAACCATGTCAAATGAAGGATTATCTTTCATTTGATGTTTCTTCCCTTGTGTGCAATTCTTTGCAGATGAAGCCTGAACTAAGAAAATCTGGATTTCAAAGTGATTTTTCTACCTAATTGTCTAGAGCTGTATTTTCATGAAGGTTTTTCGCATCTTTTTTCAAAACCCTTTATAGGACCAAAAAAAAAGAAAGAGTAGATTTCAATTCTACAAACTTCTCTGTGCCCTGCTTGAACACCCTCTTGACCTTTACTTCCACCCAGCAATGCAGAAGACCCTTTCAATGCCATAAGCTTCAGCTACTTTCCTTCTTGTCCTTCTTTAATTTCATGGAACGGCTTGCTCTGACCACTGTAGAAATTCAGTCCTTTCCTGCAGTGAGCTTCTAGCAGCATATGTGGTGAACCGCTGCTTGCTCTCACAAGAGCAACCTAACCCTCCTTCCACCCTTGAATAACAGAAACCTTCAAAGACTTGGCACACACTGCTGCAAAGATCATTAAAAATATACATTAAAAAAACCCCGGACCTGGATAATTATCCACCTAGGATCAATTCATTTTCTTAATAGTCAGTATAATGAAAAGACCATTATACTATTTCTTTCATATCAGGATTTCCTGTAGCTCAGTTTTACATGATTCAGTAATCCCTTGACACAATACTAAATCCCTTGTTTAGGTTCATTTCCTTTATTGTTTGTGACTGTGTGTTTTGTTTTACACACAGATACTTAGGACTTTTTCTCTGCTGGACCAGAAAGATTTGAATTGCATTTGCACAGGATTAAGACACCCTTCCTTATGAATACCCGCATACAATATCAGACCTTAAAAGGCCAAAAAAAGAAAGGTTGGCTATGGTAGATGAGTAAAAAAGTGTTCGAAAGAGGCAAGTATAAGCCAGCGTGACATACTTCTAACAGAAAAGTTAGATAGACTGGGATTTAAAAATGTCTATATTGCTCTTTCCACGTGTTAATACACTTCTGGATTTCTGGTTTGGGCATTGTGAAAACAGACACTGTGTAAATTATAGGCCACTTGAATCTATATATTGCTGATACACAGTTTCTTTCCAAGGCAGATCTCGTAAAATGCTAATCTCAAAAGGTCTACTTAGGGATCAGTTGTCAATCTTTTCTGAAAATCTACATTATGAGTCAAAACAGATCTTTGACAGCACAGTACACAGTAAAAAAAGACTGAATGTGCTCAGAATCTCATTTCCATATTTCATCTGTTAAAAACGAAAATATAGGGAAAACTGAGAACATAACACATTTGAACCTTTACAGTGAGGTTATTTCTATTTTAAGTTAATGATTTCCTTATCAAAGACCAAAAAAAAAAATAAAAAGAGAAAAATTATGTTTTAAACTAAAAGTAATGAAATTTATTCCACCCATTTAGGGACTAAGGGAAAGGAAGGTTGTTACTGAGCATAAGATGGACTCAAAATGACCATTCAAGGTGGAGCAACCTCCTGAAGGCTGAAGATGCAGGGAAAGCCACATGACAAACTACGGGAGGACTGGCAGGGGAGCAGCTCTGCGAAAAATGACCTGAGGGTCCACGGGAGCGCCAGCAGAGCAAGGTATATTACTGTTGTCCTTCACCCTGCACTTGTCAAGTCCTGTCTGGTGCACTCTGTCCAGTTTTAGCACTTCTCAGTAACAACAAGTACTTTGAGAAACTGGGGAGAGTCTGGTGGTGAGCCACTGCGATGGGTAAACAGCTGGAGCATGTTCTGCGTAAGGAATGGCTAAGGGCAATGGGATTGTTCAGCATGAAGAAGAGGAGGCTAAGGAGGTGACTGCTGTCAACAACAACCCAGGAGCAGTTATTCAGACAGAGAAAGGCTCTTCTCACACGTGCACAGTAGAGGGGCAAATATAACAGCTGCAACTCATGGTGAGAGAAATCCTGATTGAACAGAAGGAAATAATTCCTCAACTAATAAGCAGCCTGAACAGATGCCCAGATGTCCAATCTCCCTTCATGGAGATGGTCAGGGCTTTCCTGCAGAAGCCCTTGAGTCACCTAAGTGAACTACCCCGGCTGCAGTGCAGGAACAAAGCCTAGACCCAAAAACCTCCTAGAGAACCCTTCCAACCTGCATTATTCCACAGTTCATGATTTCATTCTGCGTATTATTTTCCTGAACTCACAATATACTTTAAAATGCTTTTCAAAGAAACATTCCTTCTGACAATTATTAGATGTTGGCACATTGTTTTATTTGGGTATTCATCAATGCTTTGGCATGCAAGAGGAAAGGGACACACCACATAACACAGTGCAAGACCAGAGGATATAGCTCCTCATAACCAATACTACTTTTTATATTGGAAAGATGTTTCACATTGCAAAAAAAAATGTGAGTTGAAACACTATTCTTCAATTGATTCAGTATATTTTAAATGTTAATATTAAAATCATATAAATATTTATTCTTTACTGTAAATGTAACAAATGCATTCTTTATATTTAATAGACAAGTATTAAAGTGTTTTCTTTTTGCATGTGTAAGAAAAAACTTGTGGAAAAAATGACCAAATAGTAGTAAGAAACCTTAAAAAACTTATGGAAATCAGGATCATTTGAAAATTGAAGTCTTACGAAGAAATATGCATACTTAAGAGCCCACCTTTCTAATCACAATACAAAATAGTTTATGAGGTTTTTTGCCAGTGCTGCAGGTGGCTGTTGTTAAAAAAAAAAAAAAAAAAAAAAAATAATAATAATAATAATAGAAAGTTATTCATCTCTCCAAAGACTAAATAAATAGTAATTTCAGTTTCAATCATACGCAATAAACTGAGCTATTGTGTTGTTTAGAAGCTTTGTAAAGATTGCACTGAACATTATTTATCTGAGCTTTTTAAAAATTCACTTGGAGTCCTTAATAGGCACAGTAGTATTGCAAGTATTTATATACACTGCTTTCATTGAAGAAAGAGTTCATTTAAGTGTTACATTGATGAGAATGGTTTTACAACCACATCTGTTTCCATTTGTTCTGCATTCATACCGTATTAAGTGTTTCAGTATTATAGTTATACTATCTTTTGATTGTGTACTGATAGGATGTTCTGTTTATCTCTATCTACAACTGAAAAGTCAAGTGCATGTTAAGAAAAGAATGCAGCCTGAATACTCCAGAGTATATCAACAGCAGACCATATGTGTTTGGGTAGGTGCACTTCCTATCAGCTCTAGGTGGCCCCAGCTTTGTGCTGCCACCTCCATCTCCACTTCTCAACCTGACTGCATTTCCAATTCAAAATTCCAGCAGAAAACACACAACCACTCTTGTGGTACCTACATCTCCAGGTTCCTGGCCAGTTTCCCACACAGAAGTTTAAATTTATCAGCCTCTCATTTACTTTTTCACTCCCCTGCTACGTGTTTTGCACCAAATCATTCCATGATTCTATGATTATACATGATACATTGACTTCTCAATAGAGCAGAGGAAGCTTCTGGCCAGAGAGGCATTTTGATGGGCAGGGTAGAAAGGGAGGTCCTGAAGCTTTTCCCATGAAGCTCCAGGGAGGAGCTTTTCCCATGACATATACAATCTATGTTTCCCTTTTGTTGGCAAAGGGGAAAAAATCCCCTATGGTTAAATCCCTGTGAAACCTGTTGTCTGCATCCTGTTACCACAGACTTACAGAAAACCACTCTACAGATAATATGGCATAGTACATGTTTATGCAACTTAAGATTAGCAGTGCATCTACAAGTGATTTTTCTATGCTCTTGAAAAGCCTGTCCTGCCCATAAACTAACAACTTTTTTAAGTGCTTATAAGTTGTAGGAGAGAAGAAGAATAAAAGGAGAAATCTATTTCTGTGATTTTTCTTCATCCTCTTTCCTTTTTGCATTTATATGAAGAAGCAATGTACTGATTTGCATACAGTCGAACATCAGTTTTCTATTTTCAATATGGTATGCTGTTTACGACAACCATCTCCTCAGACTTTATTTCTTTGTCTCAATCAGTCCACTTAAAATCGACTGAAATTTTTTTTGCAGAGGCAGTGGAAATTACAAAGTTGTTTGTATTTCTTTCATTCAATTTACTGTTCATTGTAACCACTTCTGGTTTAGATAGATGAGGTTTCTGAGAAATCAAACAAAATGAAGATATAAATCTAAAACTCTGTGCAAAGCCTGAATTCTTTAAACTATGTGTGATCTTGTGTAATAAAAGCATACATAACAACATTGATCAGAGATGGCCATAATGCTTTAACGCCAAACATGAAAACTAAAAATCTGCAACTTTTTCCAAGGGAAAAGTACAATTTAAGAGCAACAGAAAAATAGCATCACTAACTTGTAATATGGAGTGCATCTAAGCTGTGTACAACAGACCCTGTTTAAATTTGCTTTTAAAAGGCACCACAGAATCACAGAATAATTTAGGCTTGAAGGGATGTGTGGAGGTGATCTAGTCCAAGCCTCTGCTCAAAGCTGGCTCAAGGATGTATCTGATCAAGTTCAGAACATCTCCATGGTTGGAAACTCCACTGCCTCACCAGACACTGTGTTCCAGTGCCAGACCACCCTCATGGTGGAAACATTTTCCATTATGTCAGATCAGCATTTCCCAAGCTCTGACATGTGTCCTTCATCCCTCGCACTATCACTCTCCTCCTCCGAGAAGAAAGGACTTGCTTAGACATGAGCAAATCCAACTATAAAAATCAGGAAATGCCAAGTAGTCTTGCCCCTGCTTTTTTGTTGCAAGAAACATCCTACAGTCTTTGGGTACCATCATGTTTTGCATAGGACTCCCACATCTCTCCAGGCCCAAAAGACGAACTACAGTCCATATGGAATAGACCTGTATTTAGCAGGATCTTTCTGTTATTAGGGGAAATTCTGCCTATTCTGTGCTCTAGGCTGTTGTGGCTGGCCTGTTGGCAGCCCATTTACCTCAAACCACTTGACATTTTGTGGCACAAAAGCCTCCCCTTCCACCAACTGATTAATCATTTTATCCATAATTTAGATTCTCTATTCATAAAACAGGCGCATAGATTCCATTCTGCTTCTCAAGAGCACTTGGAACAGAAGGATCTGATGTTTATAAGGTCTCAGACTGCATGGCTTGGAAAAGGATGAAAATAATGCATAATTGTATATTTATTGCAAGTATTAGCATCTCATTAATACGGATTGAGATTGTCTACTGCACGTTAGGAGAAAGTTCAACTAATTCAGTTACTATCATGAAACAAAATCCTTTTAAAGTGCCTTCTGTAATCATGTGAATCACTTTATTAAGTCTTAACATCACAAAGTGCAGGCGTTACCCAGGCCTAAGAAGTTTACTTGAAAGGAACTAAATGTACTTTTTGTTTGCGATTCAGTAGACATTACCTCACTATTCAAAACAGTTACAGTGGCCATTCTCATGCTTAAAAAGGAAGATAAAAACCAGAATATTTTCATGAAACCAGGGTGTGGGTGTGATTTGCTAGAACTAGGGGTGATAGTGGTTGTAATATGCTGCAAAATTGGATTAAATAATAATATGAGCCTAGCAATGTTTACACAAGTCTGATGAAAGGTACTTGTACTGCCAAAAATTTTACGTCATGATATAATTTTATGAGGTTGAAAACATGTTGAAGCCCAGCAGGAAAGGGAGTGAAAATAAGATGTAAAAAGCATTTTACGGTATGCTCTATAAAATGTTTCCAAAAGAAGATTTCATTTCCATCTTGTTTCTGCCAGGTAAATAACTGTTTTAGTTTTAGGAAAAGAAGAAGCCATCTCCTAACTTCTACTCAAGCAAGTCTGTGACTTTCTATGTGACTTGTCAAAATCAGCGTTGTGAAGGCAATCCATGTTAACAGAGCCCGATTCAAATCTAAGTCTGAACAGACAGTGAGTATCACTAAAGCCTATTATAATGGTCAAAGATACTGGAACAAATAAAATGAGATTAAATTATTTAGGCTGGAAATCTAACAAAATTGAAAGAAATGATCTGACAGATTGTGACCAACCCTCATGGGAACATTTTCTAACTTTTGAGTATTTCCTACCTAAAAAGTTTTGTTAAAGAAGACTAATTAAAGAAAGCTTAGAGGCAAACGAGCACTCTCTTCCTGTTGTCAAGAAGATGAAGCATGGCTTCATTTTATGTGAGTACAATGTAGGGAATAAATCTTCCACTCTCCTTAACTTTATTCTAACTCATAGATACTACGTAGCCACAGGAATGTAAATTCTACAAGTACAGAATGAATAGGCAAGCTTTTACTGAAATTGAATGCTTCAGGATTTATCTTCAAAGCCAACAGCACATCTCAGTGCGTATAACAAACAGATCTATATCGATTTTGCCAGTCGTAAATTGAACAGACCAAAGCAGTATTGCAGAAAATTATTAACATTATAAAAAACAGCTACAGCTCATTTGTCTCTCCAGAAAAGAGCAAGCCTACTTTGGTACTGTGACATTTCATGAAATGTGAAGTATTCATGAGTACTATTACCATTTTGGTTTCCCTTGTATGCTATGATTTAATCTTGAATACACACCTTGAATATTAGTGCTTAGCTGCTTTACAGCCTGAGATGCCTTCATGCTGACATCCTGTAATAAAATCTTGCGCAATTAAGACATATTTCAACATGAAATGGATTCCAGCTGGAAGAAAGAAGCTTCCCCCAATTAGTGATGCTCAGGCACTGTTAGTCTGAGATATTGCTCCCTCCATGCACACAAAAATGTACCATCTACGCTTCTCTCAAAACACCCTCACACACTGCCTCTGTAGCTGTGACCCCAATACCTGGCATCAGCCCAGAAACTAGTTAAAGCTTCTCCCATACTGGTGACCACTGCCAGGAAAATAGCTGTGGGAAAACAAAACCCCATCAACTAGATGGGACTTCTTTTACCTCTCAACAAACCTCAATACCCTCACAGGGATGTCTAACTGAGCCCTTTCCTCCTTAATGGCTCTGCCTCTTCTGACAGCCACACAGACCCTGAACAGCCACATACTCTAACCACCAAGCATCCTGAGTAGGGAAATTTGGTGCATCTGCTTCTGCATTATGGATTGGTTTTAGTATCTTCTTGTTTCTTAACCACTTGCTTTGAGCTCTGACAGCAACTGGTATTTTTCATCAGTTTTTCCTTGGGTGCATCTAAGAGCTCAAGTGGGGCAGTAAGGTTGGAAGAAGTGACTGGCTCCGGTCACAGGTTCAACTTGATGTTTAGGTTCAAGCTTTGCACTTATAGAAACAACTGCCTGTAATACTTTATGAACAAGCAGAACACAGAGAAAAACAAATCCCAGGGATGAATTAAACCTGTTCGGTTTGTGTTTTGCTTTTTGTTGTTGCCAGGATAAAACAGATCAAGGTCCTTTGTTTGAAAAAAATATTCGATAAAGATTTTCCAATATACCTCTTTGTTGTTTTCCTCCTTTACCTTGCAGCTGCAGATGGTTTGCTCTTTACAGACCCACAACAAACACATTATTATTGGACGTCAATAAAGCTTCAATTAGGAATAACAAATAAAGTGAAGAAGGATCATGTACTTTTCCTTTCTTTTAACATTTCCCACCACTTTTGTTCACTGATGTTGTTAAGGAAAACTTACTACTTACCCAACATTTTCTGCATCCTCGTCACACTCAGCCCTATATTTGCAAACTCCGCATTTTGAGTGTTTTCTCTGAACTTCTGTCCCAGATCCTTCATACTCTAAAATAAATATGATATTGTTAACAGAAAGCATGACTTTCATATTAAGCTCTGATTTTGCTTACCTAAATCCATTTGCCTTCAGGTATATTGTCAACATGCAGATATTATACAGTGAAGCTATTAACCTTAATAGTGCTCCCTTTTCAAAATCAAGCAATTGGAGGCTGGTAAAACTGTACCAATGGCAAGAAAGCATCCCTGAAAACACTAATGCTTCATTGATCGACTCCTCCTTTATTCTCATTTCAATGATTTGTATCTATTCTTGCTCCACCAGACACACAACTGGCATTGACATGTGTCCCAGTCTCATGTACTATTTATTGGCACCGATAATGTAGAAATCCTGTGCCTTTTAATGTCCTTGAATATTAGGTAGTGGGGATTTAAATGCTATTTTCCTTGACAGTCTGTAAGTGCAGATATCCTTACTGCAATCCTAAATGCAAGATTACTGCTTGCATTTTTTCTCCTTTCTGATTCCAAATGATGAGATTAGACTGTGCTCATATATATATGCTGTGGTATATTTTCCAGATTACTCTGTTCAGTTGCATAGAATAAAAGAAAAAACTCATCTTAACAAGAAACTCGTAGAAACACCACATATCCTAAAAAGTAAAACTAGTATCTCAACATGCTGACCCTAAAAATTTCTGCACCAATCTTACTGTTGACATGTACAACAAAACTCTTCACCAAGTAAAAGAGAAATAAACTATTCTCTTATTGTTTCACTGCCATTAGTCACTCCTCTTTTTTAACAAGGTGATAAAGGAGAACTATACATCTGAGCAGAAGGGAAAAGGCCACAGAAATCTGCAGAGGGAGTCAAGAAGCATTTAATATATCGCAGTATCGTGGTGGCGTACAGCTGACTACACAAGGCTGTCGGGTGGACAGAGATCAAAGTGATCCCTTTTCTCATAGCAGCTTAGCAGCTTTGTGTGCTTCAGCAACAGCAAATCAAACACCACCAATTGAACAGCTGCATTTACATTCTTTAGATCCACACCAGTCCTTCCTAATTTTCCTGGATCTTGGCTGAAGGGAGTCTCTCCCTCCTACCTGTGGGGCTGTGCTTACATGAAGAATAGTGCAAGTGAGCCTCTCAAATTAACTTTTGTCTAAAGCATGCTGTACATTTTTCCATCACTACTCTTATTAAGTTGCTGTATGGATCATTTGCTTTTATCTTTATGAATGTACATCTTACTTAATTTTTCCTTCTTTCTAGATGCCACATTCCTATGCCTCAGTTTGACATCCTAAAGTGTGTTTTAGTTTCAGATTTCACTTTTTCACGCCTGTAAATGATTCTTTTCAGTTTGAGTAAGTTAAACAATTTGCACTGCTCATGACTTTCATTCATGATATTTCTACCTCTTTTGCTGTTCTTATGACCCTCAACACCCTTCCCCAACATGTTAGCACCCTCCGGAACAACAGATACAAGAGCTGGACACACTGCTCCAGGAGAGCTGTCATAAAACCCAGATACTATCTATGATATTTTCCAGGTAAAACATCTAACAACCATTTTTCTGCACTGACTATTGTTATTCACATTCACCTTATTCCCCTATGAGTTGTTTTCTAAGTGATCAGTCAGTAGGAGAGAGGATGCTATTGAGGAAAAATTGCATATATCCTGGACTCGCTGCGTATAACCCTGTCCTCAGACATTAAGATCTCACCTGCTTGTGCATACTGTTAGCTCAGTGACCTGTTTTCTGTCATCCAAACCAAATCAGTACTGACTGATTTGCTTCAAGGTCATCAGCGGAAGGAGTTACGAGGCCAAGGACAGTCCCTTGAAACACACTCATTTTGTAATGATTCCGTAACATTAAACAATTGTATAACAATCTATTGATTTGCAATGTTTTTCCCCATCAGATGTGCACTGTGTGGATGTTGTACATTCTAGTTACTTAGACTTGTATGAGAGATTGCCTTCCACTGAGAAAGGTTATGGTTTTGAGGTGGTACACTTGCATAAAGTGTTCTGTTGTACAAATGTCTTTCTCGGAAAAATAGGTTTAAGAAAAAGGTAAACTTCTCAATAAAGGTTTTCCATGTGCCCATGATGACTGGAATTACATATTTTTCCCTCCCTTAATTCTGTACTCAGTTGATTCTTGTGCCTTCTATTCCACTGCTTTTCTTCTGATGGATGCCAGTATGAAAAGCTGTAGCCCTCCTGGTCATCACATTTATCTTTTCTCAAAATATTTGTACATTATTTCTTATCATTCAGCTGAAGAAAAAGAGACCAAAGAAGCCATTGTCAGTCCAGAGAATTCTTTACCACCCATTTTTAAAGCTTTTCAGCCAGACCCGCTGGTTACAAAACACCTGACTGCAACATTCGGTGCTTAATAACCTTTTGCAGTAGCATGGAAAATATTTCATCATATCTTATACATGCTATCTGACTTGACTACAAACACAACCTGAATGCTTTACAGAGCACTTTCACTGCACTATTAGCATTTCAATTCTGGAATGGAGCAAAGGAAGCAACATGTACACACACACACACGCACATGCACATCCCTCCCTCGTGGGCTTTAGTTCTGCTCCTTGTGAATGCCCCGACACCTTTAATTTTTCATAAACAATAGTCCACAACTACTTGATCATTGCTTTTATATACTGTTCAGTGTAAACCTCTCTCTCCCTTCTCACCCCCTAAAACTGCTTTCTCTAACTTCTAAAGTTAGGTTTGTTTTAGAAAAAGTGTGGCCTTTCTTTCTTGATTGGAACTTGCTGGACCTCATTTATATATAGTTGCTTACCTGTACTGTATTTTGCATACAATAAATATGTGCAAGTCAAGAACACCTGCACCTTACGTATAAATAATTTACACCTGTCAGGATGAGGTGTAACACAGATGAGTGTGTATTGATGCAACATTTTCAAGTTAGGTGATAGTCATCTATAATTTTCAGAAGCTTCTTTCATTACTAGCTGCATCATGTTTTAGTAGTAGCAGCATCTGACACTGTGTATAATTTAGACTAAATAGAGTTTTCCCACCAGTACAGAATAGATGAATACTGTTTTTCAGCCTGAATTGGCAGCAGATATTTTCCATACCCCATTTATGTTCTGTTAAAATAAGTTAACCCATTAATATTTGAGAGCATAAGTTTCTCTGCTGCAAATGTCTCCAAATAGACAATGCATCCCTTGACAGATTGTCCCTTTCTTCTCCTTTCTCATCCATGCTTGATTGTTCCTAGATAGGTTATAGCCGTTAATTTTAATATTCAAATCAATAAGATCTTCCCAGAAGGTTTCAGTAATATCAATTAGGTCAAAATATGCTCCTAAATGAGAAATTTAAGCTCCTCTTGTTTATTAAGCAGGTTTCTAATATTGATATATAGATGATTACGGAATTTCTTCTCGTCACTTTAGTCGGAATCTTTATTAATTCTTTCTTTGACATCTTAATTTCACAACGAGTGAAAGTTCATTTCCCCTGTCTTTTCAGCTTCCTTTTGTGTTTCAGGGCAGTACTTCATTAATGCTATGTCCTTCAAAAGAAACAAGGCAGAAGGATGGTATCTGTGACTCCCAGTTGTCTCTCTGAGATACAGCGATCCCTAAGCCTTCTCCTCAAATCATTATTCCTCTGTAGAATATGGCCAGTTACATCTTAGGAGCCACAGGATAAGAACCTGCAAATGGGCAGTAGCTCTAGAGGAACTGGACAGCAGTAAATTGCTTCCCTCAGCAACTCATCTGTGTGTTCCTGCAATGGTAATATGGCTTGGTTTCCACGGAAGGCTTTCAATCAGGCTTGAAGCAAAAGCATCAGTCTGTGTCAAAGTCTGTTCCGCCCCAAGGCATGACCTGGAAAGGGAGTTCTGCTGCATGTATGTATTTATCACTATTCACAGTGAAGCAAGGGGAGCTTGTCAAGAGCTGCAGCTATTTGGTAGCCATGTACAGATGGAATAATGATTCCTTTGTCTGGGAAAGCCCCTCTGAAAACTGGTTTGGAAGTATAAAAAATAAAATCTGGTTTGGAAGTATAGTGAATTTTGCTGTGCCTCATGGGAGCAGCTAATCTAAAAAGGGTTTTAGAAAAAGAAGAAGGGCCACAGCAAATCCCCTTCTGCACCCTAAAGTGCAGAACACACCACCTCCTGTAATCGGACTGTGATTCCCTCAGTACATCTAGCACTGGAAATTCCTCTCAAAATGCCACAGCCCACAGCATCACTTATTACAGGCTGCAGCTCACTGAACATTTTAATGACTTACCCTCTCTTCCATTAATATTTAGGGCAACGTTAATGACATACTTAAAATGGAGATTGTCCCCGTAATTTGAAACAAAGCTGCAAACTTGCTCTTTTGTCTATAAGTATGTACTTAAAGCAAGAGCAACAACTACTCTTAGCTATGCCAAATTTGTGGTAAGTGATATCTTGAATTATCTTGACCATGCTGCTGGATTGTATGCAAAGGTAATATTTACCACTGTGGAAGCTCTCTCACCCAACTATCCAGATGGCTGAGAAGTGAAGCCTGGCTTGGTACAGACAGAGATCCATATCTGTCTGAAAGATAGATACTTTCCCTATGCAGTATAGACCACAGACTGCAACTATGAGCATGTTCCAATGAAGATACCAGCCTTTGAAGTTTGATTTTGCAAGAAGGGGTATTAGAGGTCTAAAACAAGGATGCCTAGTCTACTTATGACTGTGGTACCTGGAGGAGGGGAGTTTGAAGCTTGATGCCCCAGCCAAGGTGATAGATTTGCCCAGTGATTATGATAACGTGCACTTCTAAGCAAAAGACTTGCGGATGTGCGCTGTAAGACTCACTATGACCCTTACCCTTATTATGTGTTAGGTATTTTACACATCTGACAACTTCAGTTTTGCTTCTATGCACATGACACCATGGATAATGGTGCAGGAAGCCTGCATAGCGTGAGAGCTGGATCAGCTTTTCCACTGTAGGATCCTCTGGTTGGACAACCTGAATACCCATTCACTCCATTGCCTTGCTTCAGGTGCATCTAACCCATTTTTCTCCAAAGGAAGTCATAACAATTTCAGAATAACCACCAGGGAAGTTATGCACAAGTAGACGATGGTGTAGAATGGAAGACAAGAAAGTCACCAGATGCCAAAGAGGGTGTCCCACAATTTCACAAATGCCTAACACTGTTCTGCAGGCCCTATTTAGGCTGCATGAGATGAACCTGCCCTCGTTTGCTATCTGTCACCCTGCACAAGAGGAATCTGTCCTGTGCCCTTGGCTCAGACGTCTTTCCAAGCAAGTTCAAGCCCCTCTGAAAACCCTGCTCAGAATAAGTTTCACCAACAGAAGGCCTAAACATCCAGGTCCTTTTCCTCTGCCTTGCTGAATCTTTGGTGAAAACACACTAGTTCTTGCAATTTTTAGTTCTGTGTTAATTCTACCTACAGGGAGCAGGATCTCAACAGGAATAAATAGGGCTATTTGAAGCTAAAGTGATACTCAGTGACAAGCCACATGACAGAATCAGCACTTAAATCTCTCTAAGTCGCACACCATTATAGAAATACGCTGAAAGACGTGATGTTACCTCCTATCCAGAATGTTAATCACCATTAAGTTTCTGCAGTCTTATTAAAATGCATTAAAACAAATCAGCAGCATTATTACAAATTAAAATAAAAAATATTTGAGGTTCTAAACTGTGTCTGTTTATACCACCCTGACTGTGTGACAATTACTGGGTAAGTGTTGTCCCCTGTGAGGGAAGGAACAGATGGCAGCCTGCTAAAAAGCACATACTGTATATCAATTTATTAATTACTAAATGCAATCTGCTAGACGTTCATCACAAGATACTTTAGCTATTAAATTTCAGAGGGATTAGAAATTCAAAACAAATTATTTTAATAATAATTAACTTCACTATATGTATTGCAAGCATGTTATTTGCTTAGCTTAAAAGCCTGAAATGATTGGGTGCCATCTGTCTAACTACCATTACATCTTTTTTAATATCAAAAGTGCATTTTGCTTAGGTACACAGATGAACACTGACAAAAATAATAAACATGTAATGTTATGAGCATAGAAGGACACTTAGAAATCTTACCCTGTTGGTTGGTTACTAAAGCACAGGACTTTTAGGACACTGATTTCTCTCTGAGAAGCTGGCTTATAAAGTCATTACCATTTGTTAACTCTTTGATGGTCTACCTAACATGCTGATGTTTTTCAACACATCCTTGCAAAAGCATTATCAGAAAGTCAACTTCACAGCTGCCATTTGCTGGCACTATCAAACAGAGAAAGTAAGCACTGTCTGGAGGAGAGTCAAGAAGGCCTTTACTTGGGAGGGACATGGGAGGAAGGGCTTGGAAGTGCTTTTTTACCAGTGACAGGACCTGGGAACTCAGAAGAAATAAGGTTCTCCTTCAAAAGTTATTGCAGTATGCCTGGATTCCTGGTGGGAATTACTATCAAAAAAGCCTTATGAGTAAGGAGTACTGCCAGATGGAAGCAAATTATCTTCACCACCAATACCTTTGATCCAAAAAAATGGAACCAGCTTCAGCTTCAAAAAGCTTTCCTTTAAGAATCAATGTTCCCATCTGCAGTGGGACAAAATTTCTTATAATTATGTAGAATGTGACTACAAATCTGAGCAGAATTCAGACAAATGGCTCCGACTGCTCTTTCAGTTGTCTCACAACTAGTTGGGCAATGTTTTGCAAGGACCTGTTTTAGAATATTGACAAGGACAATGGCTTTAACACAAGACTGAAGTCTTCTGAACATGGAGGCTACTTCACCTAAATGATAGGACTTCTACCTCACTAGGAGTCCTGAGTGCCAGCTCTTTTTAGAGCAAGAGGGCGAGAAGATCACTAAGACGACTGCTTCTTTTTAAGCCTTCTTGGCTAGTATTAAGTTGTAAACTTGAGGAAAAAAAACCCAAACCTATTTGCACATAGAAAGCACCTTGAAGAAAAAATTGTAAAAGCTCATTCTAAGTCATGTTCATATAAACCTACAAAGTTAATCCTCCTTAGGCTACCTTATTGGGTCAACACAGCTCTTTTCACAGATGGACATGGAGGGTTTCATGAGAAATAAAAACTTAAAATTCATGTTAGAAAGAAAGAAAATATTTTGTTCAAGCTAACAATCTACCTCTTTATGCACACGTGACAGCCTGAGAATAACTTTTCGTGCCCCAATCTACCAGTTGTAGAAGTACACCCAGCAGGTCAAATAGCCCTGCGATTTGCAACTGGCAGAGATGAACATGAGCCTGTAACTTCTCTTTCATCTGTTCTGCCTCAAACTTGAACAAATCACTGTTTAAACAAAGTGGATCAGGAACCGATTTTATGACTGTATTCTTCGGAACAGAGAAGTTGCAGACTGATTACACAGAGGAGCCTATATCAAATGCAAATATAAAGGATCCCCACATCTTCAGATGTGGCCTCAACTAAGCAACTTTCCTGAGTCCCCACTCTCTGACATTGCTTGCTGTAGGGGTATAGCATAATGGTAGTGTAACAAGGGTTTTAAAGTTTCTCGTACTTCTGAATTAACAATCCATACTCTACTTAGAAGTGGTTTCAGGATACCCACTGCCACAAGTGACCAACAGCTTGGGTTCATAACTGTAATTTTTATTATGCTAACTGAAGGCTCAGACTTCTGAGATGAGCAAAATGAGTAATTTTATTACAACTCTTCATTAACATTGTGTCATCAGAGCATAAAAAATGGAAATTGCTTATCCAGAATGTCAGAGGGCAACTAGACAATCATTTCATCCTTAAAAATTACTCTCCATCTCATTCAGGCATGCTGGAAAAATTCTCCCACTCTCAATTATTTTCCTAAAATCTAGTATTTTTGTAGCAGTAAATATAATTTGGGAAAGAACGTGGATCAGTAGTTCCACAGTCTTTAGGATTTTTGTGGCACACGACAACTTCTAAGGCAAGATGTTGTCTGAAATAGTCTTTGAGGAAGAAAACTTTCATGGGGTTTTTAATTGGATCTAAATCTACTCTCTTTTTTTGACATAAAAAATGAATGTATTTAACATCATACAGTTTGTTAGCAGGACGAAAAATCTGCATCAAGTCAAGTTTTGGAATCATTAATGAGCTTGTTCTGTGTCTGGAAAATGAAAGAGAACAGTGTGAACCACAAATCTCAGCTGCATGTGAGGCAAGCAGCTAATTTCGGCAGTGGAGACAGTCACAGGCAGAGCTGTAGCAACTCAGGGCACAACTCAAGAGCACAACTCAAGAGCACAACTCAGATGCCTTCCCAGTACTTTCTTTCACAGTTCAAAATCTACCACCAAACAGTACATCTCCTGCACAGCAATCACTATGCTTCCTGAACGCATACAAGCAGCTGCACTCATCCATTCCATGTGTGCAAGCATCGCTGTTGCATACACAATCACACTAATTTTGTGCTTAAGAAACACAGCAAACACTGATTCTGCAATTAACATCTCGAAATGTAAAATGTAAGAAGAAAACACAAATGTCTAAGCTAGCATGTTTGCTTGCTTCCTGGCTTTCTCTCACTTACCCTGGTGTTCTTCCTCTTCCATTGTTGCTTCCTTGTACTTACAAGCAGTACCTGTACCTAAACCACAAGGCACGGAAGTTCCCCATGCAATTTAGCTCCCATTTCTGCTCTCTTAGCCAAGAGTATATTATTATACTACCAGCTCTGGGTGATTATTATATCTCAGCATATCCTGGCTTCCTCCAAAAGACAACGGGGAAGGCTGGGCTAGGAAGGAGCTATGGTCCAGTCAGCTGGAATAACCAGGGAGGCAGGATTGGGGTGTGCGCCAGAGAGCACCTCTACCCTACAGGTCACCTTCTGCCCAGGTTCCTGCTCTTTTTCTTGTCTAGATCCCAAACAATGCATCTCCATCCTCAACAGATTCAGCATTCTTTTGGAAGTTTGGTTTTAATTCTAAATCCCCCTAACTTATAATGAGTCTTTGATATTTTTAATGTCTCCTTGTAACATTATTACAGTTACTCGAATAATGGAACATAAACAATTCCAGATATGAAAATAATGTGAGTACAAAAATATCCTTGAAATTTGGGACAGAGCAGAGTTCAACAATCAAAGCAACAGTGGATTCCATCCTTTGAAGGATTGCTTTCAGACACAGAAAATGACTCAACATGCTGAAGATTAGTCAACTGTTCTGCAGAAGTATACCCCATCATCCAGTTTAGTGACGAAGGCTGACAGGGACAGTACTAATTCAGTGTGTCACAAATAGCTCAGATGTATCCAAAAAAGAAAAAGTTCTAAGTAGGATTTTTAATTTCTGGTTGTTTAAAATATTATTTCTATCTGACATTAAGCACTAAGCCGACATGTTTTCCCACCGAACAGGAGTAGGAGCACTTCATTTGGCCCAAAGGCACTCAGAAGATATCCAAATAGATAAAGGGCTAACGTCACAAAACTGCTGCAGGAGGTACTGGGCATATCCCTTCTTCATTCAACACCAAGGCAGTGTACACCTGAGGCCAAGGGACTAGATTCAATTCTTTTTGCTTGAAGTGAACTGAACCTACATATTCCACCTTCCAAGATAATGCACTAACCACTGACACAAGGTAGCAAGGAGGAATCACCAAATCTCCCCAACTGATTCCGTTCTGTTTTACATAACTAATTAAAATTCATTAGCATGCTGAGTCCCAGCTAACAAAGCCTGTCCATAGGGTGCATCCTTCCAATTGCTCTTTTTGTCCTAGGTTCAATGAATATTTTAAGTGAGAACAAAACCAACAGCAGTGGCAAAGGGAGACCCATTCTTTATTTCTCTTACCAAGAGATGGTGGGCCTGGAATAAGTCTTCTACCCCAAATCAAGCAATGAGTATATTTGAACACGGAGCTTTCACCTTTTCAGTGAGCAGCCAAGCAATAAAATGCATGTTCTGGACTACTTTTCTCCAAACTGTTCATAAAATCACCCAAAGAATCCCCACATCTGTCAGTCAGCTGCCAATCTCTTCCAGACCAACACAATAACATTTACAAGAGACTTTAACAGTGATTTTTGTATCCAATTGGGAAAT
This sequence comes from Lathamus discolor, assembly GCF_037157495.1. Classification (NCBI taxonomy): domain Eukaryota; kingdom Metazoa; phylum Chordata; class Aves; order Psittaciformes; family Psittacidae; genus Lathamus; species Lathamus discolor. Next base: position 96,940,374 of record NC_088885.1, on the reverse strand, counting down.
ACTGAGGAAAAAAAAAAAATCCCAACTGCATTCAAATGCTTCTAAAATTGTTCCAAAAATAAAAGTCAGATGTGTACTGAATTGCTGTCATCTGTCTCTTATAAGAACTGCATAGCAGTACTGAGGCGCTCAAAGGGAGCAGCTGTAGTAGAGTAACAGGCTGGGTAAAGAAGGGGGAAGGAGAAGCAAATAGAGCCTGGGAAAGAACATGATGCAATCTCTGAAAGAAAAGGTTCAGGAAAAAGTCACCAGTGAAGGTAAGAAGAGGAAGTGTTGGAGCAGAAAAAGACACTGCTTCAAAAGAAAACAGGTGAGATTGGCCATGTGCTAGCAGCAGCCCAGGAATTTACTGATAGCATCTCATTAAAAGAGAAGTAAATGCCTCCTCTTTATTCAATACAGGAAGAAAGAAGGAGGTAGCTCCTGATTTTTGGAAAGTTAACTGCTCTGTTTATCTACACAATGATACCATTGATCTTTCTCCACAAAAGCACGTTTTCATGTAGCTATACAAGATTTCTGATATGTATGAATTACACCACTTTCTTAATGCAAGCAAAGCCTAAAAATAAAATAGCTTTTCCATGTCCGTGTATATCTATATCACACATTTTTCATTCTACATGCATTCTTGCTAGTAGTACCAAAGATAAAATTAAGATAAAACTATGTTGGGTTGATTTTTTTAGTCCTTGGAAGAAGGTTAAGATGCATTCAAAGATAGGAACACTTCCACTAGCACCAGATGTGCTACATCCCCTCTTTGACTATACAACTTTGAACGGACACACATAAAATATTTCACAAAAACAGATATCATAATGTGCATTATATATTTTAAGGCAACATGTTTGACCAAGGATAATGTAGTAACCAGATGTTGTAGACACTAAGGAAATGAAGGCCAAAAAAAAAAATTGCAGATAGGAATTCATTGTGAACAGACATTTCCAGGAGCAAAATACAGGCAAAATAGAGATCTATACTGCTGGCAACAAAGGAAAAATTTATATAGGACAAATCTGAAAGAACATTGGTCAAATGCACGCTACAGCCTATTCCTGTACAAATACTGTTCTGAGATAGTCAGATAACCCTGCAAAGTTAAAGCTTATTTTAAAGTTGTCATAAGTTTTGCTTAATTCATGCACTATTCAGCAACTATGCATATAAAACTGACACACATAGAGTTAAAAAGAAAGACCAAAGGCAAGCAGAACTGGGGCTTGGTACTCACCTCCTTCTCCTGACCCAGAGCCATTATCTGAAAAATAAACAGAGGGGGAGAAAAAAAGAAAGCAAATGAAAATATTGCTCCAGGAGCAGCAGTTTGCTCAGGAACTTGTCACTGTAAAAACATTACACAGGTGTTACATTTCATGCGCCAAGTGTGAAAACAAACATCCAACATCAAGTCTGGCATCCTTTAATACGGCTTGTTCACACTTATTGTGCCCTACTCTCTGTCTTCCCTGTCAAGATATTTTTACTCCAGGAACACCATTCAGTACTGAAAACTAAATTGCTTTCTTAGCCTTTTTTCAACTGTTAGAGATTAAAATTTGCTAAACTCAAAAGAGATGAAAGGTACAGAGTTTGGGGTTTTGAATATTTGGGGATTTTAAGCTCTGGCCCTGGGAGTGTTACACGAAGGAGCAATAAATAAATCACCTGACTGCAGAAGTACCTCCAGAAGAGTAGTCCTCAAAGTAAAGTTGGCTTAAGTCATATAATAACAAAATAGCTCCTCTCAGCTGAGTCAATCACTTCATATAAGGATGCTCTAATAGCATAGTTATGTCATTGACATTAGATTGACTGGATTAGCATCTGATGAGTGACAGCTTGTGGCTGCATCCCCTTTGCATTAGCAGTTCAAGCGTCAACAGGACTTTTGCTTCCTCACCACCCTAGGCCAACTAATTCCAGTTCACAGAGCATTACGGAGGTGGCTAGGGATTTTGCACAGGGATGTGCGTCCTGCTGGGCAGTGCTCTGCATGTGTCTTCAGTTAGCATGGCAGTAAAGACCAGCCCTTAAAAATGTTCTGAGTCACAAAACTCTCCCATCCTTTCTTGCTCAAAGGAGGCGGAGAGGAGAGGATGGGACGGCACTACTGTCAGTGAATTGTTCTCCATCGCTGTTAGCTCAGCTTCTCTGACAGATGAGAAGAGGAGCAAAGCACACACCTGCTCATCCCACACCTCTCCTTTTATATCTGCTTTGGTGATGGAGAAGGCAGCTGAATTTATTTCCATAAATCTGAAAGAAGAAGGAGACCAGACAGAAAGTAGAGTCTTACTTCCACATATGAGCTCATTGCTCACACCAGAGGAAAAAAAAAACCCTTGTTTGCTCAGTTCCCTCCCTGCCTTTTCTTTAAGGAGCTCTATTTCTAAGAATAATTCCTTTTAGTGTGTGGATGAAAGCATGAAATTCCACGTTACTGGGTCACTTCACACATTAAAAATAATCTCCTGTCACAAGCAGTACCAGGAATAGAGACAGTATTTTCCTCTGCTTAAATTTTCCTTTCTTTCCTCCTATACTACTGTTTTGTGTCTAATAGACTGAGCTTATCACCTTAGAGAAATGAATGCAAAAACAGAAAGGTTCTTGTTCCATCTATAGTGACCCACTTTACTGACAAAGCAGACAATCTCCAATAAAATGTCACTGTTGAGTCACTGAGGAATATGCCATCTGATGCGGTACTGCTTCATTAAGAAATTTGCAAGAGTAAAATTTACTTATATGAGCTAAGTATATAGGCTTATTTGTAGTGATGGAATTGTGTCAGAAGCTGTTCTGGGGGAGAGTAGGCTGACCTACAAACATGCACCACTTCGGCATGTAATTCATAGTAAAAACAAAGGATAAAATGTCTCAAAGAAGCTTGACCTGTTCCATGTTTTTATTTTCAGTTCTCACTCTGACTGCTTTCCCATTGCACATTCAACCCCAAGGTAAGGAATGCCGCTCAGCTCCACCATGAGGGGCTCCAGTTATACCACGAGGTGCGTGTGTGTGCATATATGAGGTGCAAGGGAGGTACCATCACAAACACAGTACAAGCTGTAACGAGAGAGCCAAGTAAATGATGGAATTGATGCTCAGACCACCTGTCCCTATAGGTCATTGGTCTGATATAGATGAAGTCCACAGACAACTGTGTCTCCACCTGGCAGGATGTCACAGTAACAGAATAGAACCATTTACGTTTCTCTGAGCTTTCAGGTCTCAAGAAACCATAAGAAAGAGTGTGACCCTCTGTAACACTGAATCATTTTCAACTTTTCACTAGGAGCCTGTGCCTCCCCTCTGAGGCTAGGATCTGTGCTAGGACTCCTGTCTCCAAGGTAACTGCGCTAAACTAAGCCGGTGTTCCTGATTTTTCCTAAGCCTTGGCTAGGTTTTCCCAAGCAGCTGCTGGTTAAAAATGTAGCATTTTTTGCAAGCTTACTTGGAGAAGCAGCCTTGCTCTTTTCCAGCCCTTCACCAATTCAGGATTTCCAAAAATGGTCTCCATGCCCACAGAGCTGGCAAGAAGATGCTCATACAAGTGGGGAAGCTGGATAGGAATAACATCACCCCAGCCACAGGTCAGTAATTAGAGAGTGGATGGCTGACCTCTCTCTTTACTTAAGCCACCCTTTTCCAAATAGACTTATAAAAATAAGCTTATACACAAACGTACAGGGTTCTGCTGTGAGCTGCTTTTATTAGTGAAGGAGTTTCTGGATAAAATGCATAAAGAAGCACTTGGATCAGACAGCATCTGAATGCTGTAAGCACTAGGCTACAATCAGAATCTCCTTTTTTTCCCCCAGTTCTTTCTGAACAGGAGACATTTCTGTACTATGGGGCTGCTCTGGTGCTGAGGTGGAAGGCATACTCTCCAAAACCAAAAGAGCCTGCAGGCTCTCATTCAGGAGGGATGGCTTTTAACTCAAACTAGCATGAAAATTGAACCAATCTTTTCCCTAAAAAAAAACCCAGCTTCAAGCTGCTGAGTAGAAACAGGAGGACAAACATCCCAGTGACAAATTTTAAGTAAGCAGACCATTCCATGAGCCACTCCTAAGAGAATAATTCTTTAAATCTAATGGAGATATCGTGCTTGTTTCTAGTTCTGCAAAGAGCTTGCTTTTTTGTTTTTACCTTAGAAATCCCAGCAGAAAGCAATGAACTGTGCCTTCCAAATATATAGACTATACTGAGAAGCTATAAGTACAATATATCAAGTACTACATCATTGTGTGGTTACATTTTCATGCGTACATAATACAAATCTGGCAGCAGTCAAAGCTGTGGCTCTGTGTGAGGGCTAACAGGAACACATATGCCCAGAAATAGGTTGTAAAGGTCTATTTCTTATTTATGAAATCAGTTTAATTTTATTTAAACTAATAAAAGATGGTAAGTTCACCAACAAAAGGAGGCAGAAGAAATCAAGGAACTTGGTGACACTCCTCTTCAATGCTCTGAGCAACCTGCCTGCATTCGCTTCCTGGTGTCTTAAATCTGTTTAGCAAGCCAGTTCAGGATAACTTCTGGTACAGAATAGTATAACATGAATGAATTTCAGTGTAATGTCACCCCTTGTGAACCAACCAAGTCATCAGATCATCAGTAGGACCAGTGGTGCTATGAGTTTGGCAGAAGCCCTGATGTGGATATTGCCATCTCCCCCTACCCTGCAGCATGTCCTTTCTCTGCATTTGGTTGTGGGCTGAATTGCAAACAGAGAACTGATAAAGGTAAGAAATGAAAAAGAAAAAGGCTGGGACAGTGCTTTGATCTTCACAATATAATCCTACAAAGCAAGGAGGGGAAGCTGTAAAAGGTGGGAAGATCTATCAGCAAGGACTTCGCTTTGCAGCCCTGCTTGTCTCCATCTGGTCATGAACTGGATGATTCCTTTGTGAATGCAAAAAGCCAGGTTTAGTTGTAGACCAAAATTGTATGTAGTTTGATTTGACCCAGAGTTTCTTCAAGATTTCTTTATGCAGTATCTCTGAGGCTGCATTTTACTCATAGTAACCCCTCTGTAAATTCTGATATTTGATAAAAGAACCCCACAATATCCCTTCATTGAAAAATGGGCTTTGACAACGTGAAGTCCGGTATGCAGTCCTGAAAATTTCAGCCATACATTCTCTTACAGTTCTCCAAAACACCAATTTTCATGTCAAAACTTGCATTTTGTTCATTCCCAAAGCACCTGTAGTTGAGCCTTTTTTTAACTTTGCCTATTTTAGGGTCTTGCAACTCTGACAGCACTTGGACAAAAGAGATGAATACATAAATATGCTGCTCAATCACCCATGAGTGTAAAAATTTAATCAAAATGTTACCTGCCAAGAAATAGGTCTGACTAAATCAGTAGTCTGTTCCAGTCCTGCCACTTCAGAAGGCATCAAACCCCAGCAAATGGGAAGTGTTTCACTCTTGTATGTGATTCAGAAGTCTGATGTGCTTCAAATATTACATAGTTGTTACAACACTGTGGGGGAATTTCATCCTATTGTCTCAGGGTGAGACATCACCAGGATGAAGCTTTGTTTTGAAAAACCGGAACTCCAATAGGAAACCAATGAATCTGTATTTAGCTCCCAATGAGGTCCCAGAACAAAGCATTTTCATAGCAAATTTGGAAGTGCTCAGTGAAAATGAATGAGAGGCTTAAGGGATTTTTTAATTTCGGCATTTGATTGTCCATTATATGTGCAACAGATCAAGGGTACAAATACGTTGACTCTTCAATGAACCATGACCCTAGGAGGGGCAGGAAGAGGTTCAAGGTGATGGGTTTTATCATCCGATATTCTTAGGCCAAACAGAGCGCACCAGACACTCAGGAAGCAGCAGGTACTGTTCGGGGAGAGCTCTGCTGAACCACCTTAAATTGCACCAGTGCAAATGCAGTTTTCAGCCTGAATCACACCCTCAGTTTCAAACACATGTTTTCAGTGCTTGCTGGTCAGCTGTGTCTGAGCACATGTCTTCATCTATTACATTAAGTGCTAAAAATTGTGCTGTTTCCTGGGTTTATGTAGGACTTAAAGAAAAGGAGAAGGAGGTTAAAAAAGAAATCCCAGACTAGCTGAGTAACCTAGGAATTAGCTGCCAGCAACCTGAGGCAGAGAAGAATTAATTTTTCATTTTAAAAAGTCTTTTTCTTAGTAGGGTAGAATGCATGCAAAAAAATAACACTTTTTTTGTTGTTCCCAAAACATTATCCTAGTATTTTGTTTTAGTGAGGAAAAGGAACTTTTGAGCTGTGAGCCTGTTTCTTAAAATAATTTCAGCATGAAATAAAAAAACCCAACAAACACATACTCTCAGTTCAAACCTTCATACCCCTTGGGTATTGTTACAGGAATATGTGAGTGCTCCAAGCCTGCAATGCATTTTTGTCCTATTTCTGCATCATCTAGAGATAACTTACAGGTGTGAGATTGGGAAAGAAGGCAGATTCAGTCATCTGCCTTAGGTATGCCAGAATTATGTGGTTGAGCTGGGCACCAAATGCAGGTTTCACTCAGTATTAGGACCAACAGTATTAAGATTGTTTTGGAGCTTAGTAAACAACCCCTAATCTCAGCATAGGTCTGTGCTGCAGTCAAAGGCATTATAGAGCAGCATGTGTAAAAGAGACGTAGCATTTAAATGAGGTAGCTCTGGGACTGGCAGCAGCAAGGACTTGGCCTTGGTACACTGCCCATATATTTACACTCATTTCCACGTAGGATGTTGCAGCTACCGGTGAGCTCCAGGCTGCTACTTCTAAATCATCAGCAATATCTAGACTAGCCAACATAAAGCCAGCCAGGAGTGTGCACCTGACCCACTATCATGCTTTTGGCTGCCATATAACCTTGCCTATGTTAATCTAAGTAACTGTTGTGTATCAAAAGATGAGGGATGTCCCACAATTTATATTTTTTGTGTGTTATTTATGTACCAAAGAATGCAACTGTTGATGCTATTGAGTCATTTAATTCTAAGAAAGCCAGGCATGTGTCTCATCTTGCCAGCTTTGAATCTGTCCAGAAGTCCAGAAGACATCTGGTGGCTAACGTTCCTGTGTCCAAGTGCATGTTGCAATATTCAAGACAGTGAAAACCTGTCCCATGTATTTTAAGTGTGTGGAAAATCTGCGTTCTGTGTGTGGAAAGACAGAAAATGCCAGTCCATTAGAAACATGAGGTACAATGAATTTGTAACAGTTATGCATCCTTTCAGAGTAATGACCCAAAGTGAAATTAATCAAAGATGTTGCCTTGGATACAGGTCAAGTGGCAGTCAGGACTATCAGTGCCACTTGCTGATTGTCACACTAATTCTCTACATCCAAAAAATGAGTCCTAAAGAAATGACTAATTTGGAGTCTGCTCCAAATTTGTAAGCCTTTTGATGGATATGAAGGTTCCTCTATACATACAACAGAAGCATTCACTATTTTCTCAGATAAAGTATCTACTTTTACTATTTATTTATTAACCTGTTAGCATATCAGAAGATGCATCAGATTTCTTCTCTATAGAAACATTCCACTGCTAAAGAGGATTGCTAAAAGAAAAGAAAAAGAGGAACATTTCCACATTATTTCATTCTATGAAAAGCATGAAAGTTAAAATCTCTGGAATTAAGGGCAAAACTAAAGAGCTAACCGTATAACTTTGTTCATTAGTGGCACAAAGTGATGTTTCACATACCAGAATAACAAGGTCCTCTTGATACCACTGTTATCTCTTTCTGATGCTTGCAAGCAGCTCTCCTGAGGAAGCACTGATTTTGGTAAGTGTCTCCATTTGATCCACACACAGGAATATAGTTTGTGTGACACTGAAAAAGAAATTATAAAGTAACTGAGTCATAAAAAATCATGAGATTAATCTCAACTGCATATTAATATACAGGAAGCTAGTTGTGTAAATATGAGTTACTAGCAGCAACTTATAACCCTGTTCACTAAAGAAAGATTTGAAATATATTAGTTTCTCAATATCACTGTATTCCTTTTGGATCACTGAGATAATAGTCCAACTCCGTAAGGGCTGAACATAAGAATTCAGTAGAAAAGATTAAAAGAACAAAATAACTATGGTGGGACTTAGTAATGTCTAGAGGGAATATGACAAGCATCTAGAAGTATTTGAAGGATAAACACTGAGGAAGGAGAAAATTTCTTCAAGATAATACAAAAATGTATGACTGGGCACAAGGGGATGAAACTGAGCAAAGGAAAATTTAAGGTGAACAGTGCTTAAGGGGAGATTTGCTGATCTTTTTGGCCATGGAATGATCTTTCAAGAGAGGTGGAAAATAATCACCAGCCCATTAACTTAATGAGTATCATGAGTCTGTTTTACTTGGTCAACAATTAGGATTATGCTTTTGTATTACTATACTGAAAAAATCAAGCTCGAAGTCAGTAGCACTGGTACACTTCGTAAGAAGAAAGGAACAAGAGAATATCATTCAAAATGGCTTTGGTAGGAGCAGCCTGTGTCTTGATATTTTCTTGCATTCTAAGGAAAATGGATTATATATCTCTTGTACATATAGTGTGCATTAAAATGCTGGGAAACATCTGCTTAACACCTGTGAGCGCTGCAACAGTCCCTACTGAGCTGGAAATCCAAACCCCACTTCACTGCACACAAAAAGAGACATTGCCCTGTTTCGGCCTGCAATGGTAACTGTAATTCCAGACACGTTTTCCAACTTCAAAGCCCCAAGGCAACAAGAAGCAATGAACAAGCACACAGACTAGCCACCAAGTTTCTTAATCATACAAAGTGTATGGTTAAACTGGTACAATTCAACCAGTGAGAGTTCACACAGGAGCAGCAACATTAGTTAAGTTAAACTGCCCCCAAAAAGGCAGGAGTTTCTTCTCCAAATTCCAAATGACAGTCTCTGCCACAACAGTTTCTTTGTGCTTTGGCATACACAAACCTCAAAATACTCAGTCTTTAAAACAGAATTTTGAAGGGAATTATCCTCCCTCCTTTGTCATCCTGCTATAGATGAACAACTACCAATGAACTAAGTATGCATGGACAGAAATACATCATGCTGCCAGGTCTGAATATTACTTCTAGCAGCTTTGTAATACTTTCCCATAGTAAGTAGATCTCAAACATTCAACCACAGTCCTGTCACATCTCATTCTGATCAGTCATTTCGGGGGAATAATTAAACAGGCAACTCTTGAGGGGCACTGTACTTTCTGATACGTAATTCTTTATTCAATCTTAAAGGTGCTGTGTGATGCTTTATAGTTTCAGGTTTCTGTCCTGAAGATAGAAAATGAGAGGCAAAATGATTCTTTTTTAGCAGTTTGATAAGACTTTAGAAATTTGGTACAGGGCAGCCAAAAGTTTCCACGCAAACATCCTTTAGGAGTAGTTGTTTTCTTCTGAGGAAATCTAACAGCTTGAATGACCAAGAGGAAGAGCATCTCTTCATGGATGGGATCTGCCTTCCATAGTGTACCATGGGAAAATCCATACGAGGTCCTTCAGTGCTGCATGATTGCAGGGTGCCCAGCATCTGAAGGGATGTAAGGTTTACTCACTATGTTCCTTTTTCTATCTTGTCTTATTAAAGCAGTTATCTTATTAACCTATTTGCTGTTGAGCCTTTCTTATTGAGATCAAAAGAGCCCCATGACAGCTCTCTCTCACCTCACCTTCACCCACCAGTCCATAACACACTCACTAGGTGTTGACCAGTTTTCACTTTAGGTTTTAATTGAACATCATCCAAATTACAGCAAAAGATCTTTCCAAAAGCTTCATAAATGTGTGTTACCCCCCACCTCCTAGTCAGGCCTCCTGTCTAGGCCTGAAGGAACTCAGGATACCAACAAGGTCACTGCAAGCAGAGCACAACTGAACCCTTCAGCACTTCTCCTGCGGTCTAACGTGTAAATCTGATTCTGGGGAGTCACTTTGGTATCTGACTTTATGACTTGGCAAGAGAAAGCCTACACGGTGTTCAGAAAGGTTGCGGCCTGCAGAGCTCTTGCTGACACTACATTATAGCTGTTCCAATGACAACACTGAAATTTGGCAGCCACTCATCTCTAAGGGGGATCCTAGGAGGAAAAACTAACACTCATTAATTTTAGAAGACCAAACAGCGGAAAAATGATGCCAGGCCAGAAGTAGAAGCAGATAAGGAGGAAGAGGAAGCAGTGGTGATGCCTGGAAAGGAGATGGAATCAACATGCATTTTTGTGGGGAATAGGAAACACACTTCAGGGAGAACAGGCTGATATCCCCACCTCTTCTTTTCATCACGTGTTCAGCTGAACCACTGTACACAAATGTGTCTAATTCCTTTTCAAAGCATTGCAATGTCAGGAAAATAAATGGCTAGCTATCAGATAGTCTCACACATAGGGAACCTAACAGTTTGGGCTGGGTGTTTGTTGCCTGGGACATTTTGGTGCTGCTAGTTGCAGACAAATTATTGAGGTTGAGAGTTACAGGAAAAAATTAACCTTCAATTTCTGAAAAATACAATACCTTCTCCTCATCCTTAGACTTTCCTAAGAGTATCGGATAAATTTTCCAAGAAATACAAATAAACTTAGATGTAGCCTAAAAATAAATGGTTTTAAAAATGGGCTTTTTGAGGCAAAGTATCAGCTTATCACATGGGCTAATTCTTTCTGAATTTTCATGACCTCAATATTAGGAAGTTGTAAAAGTTACCACCTGCAGAAAATAAATGAAACCTTTGCTTAGCCTAGGGTTTCATTTCTCTTTCTTGTTTTTTTAATCATCACTGGCTTTTAGTCTCAGCATCTTTCATGAATAAAAATTACAGAGAGAGTGAAGGGTGATGGATAAATCTCACGTACGAATGTTTTCTCCCTTTAGAAGGCAGTCAGATCCCATTGTTCTCTGATGTAAGCTGCATAATGCCCCTGTGTAGGTACCCACCTGAACAACACAACATCAAAAGCCAGCTCTGAAACACTGGAACCCAAAACCAGTGTAAGATCACATACGCACTGTTGCTATTCTGGTTCCCCTTGATTTATTATTTATCGGAAACAGAACACACGATTATTTTTAAAACACTGAACGATAGCCCACGCCAGGGTTGGCTGATAACACTGCCACCTCTTCCAGTTTCACCAAGAGTCTCATAATACTTGACACATTTGTCCTGACTATACGTTGTAAACAGAAAGAACCTCAAAGAAGAAAATATTCTCTTTCTGTATAAAGTCGGGGGCGGGTGGAGAGGAAGGATTGCCATGACAGTCATAAAAACTGTAAACTTAAGGCTCAGAAACCAGCAGAGCAAACTGAGCTTGCTATTTACCACATTTTAAAAGTTCAGAGGATGTTTTTATCAAATTTCTGCACTTTTTTATTTTCCTGAGTGGGACTAAATCACTGTTTTCATTCATAAACCTTATGATCACTGGTGCTCCTGTTATTATCTGCTTTTCAAAGTGCATAAGATTTTCCTGGGTCTTATATACCACATTTAGCCACCAGCAGGGCAGGAAGAGTCATCCCCATACTACATATTGAAAGTGAGTAATCCATAATAAGTCCTGCATTTAAATTATAAAGCTCCATCTTGTGTGTGTGACAACACTTGGCCACTCTGTTTCGGGTCACCTTCCTTCCCATCTCAGGTCTTGGGGCAGGATGAGACAAAGTGAGGCAACAGAGATGGTTGTCACCTAGCACTTCCCACCTCTGCTTGTACCACCCAGCGCATGGTGGCCCTCTGTTCTTCCTCATGTTGCTCTGTGCTGCTGCTTGACTTACCAAAACCACGCAGGGAGCTAACATGACACTGTACTCTTCACTTGCTCCCCGAGCAGACCCTGGTGAAGGTCAGTCATATACCATCCCAATCGGTGCCATTAAAAAGGGAGCTTATGGTTAGAATATATAAGCCTGCTGAGGAGCAAAGTTTTTACCAAATTTCTACCAAAGTTTTACCAAATTTTTCTATTACGTTTCTACCAAATACTTCAACACACCTGAAAGATTGGCCAAAAATGGCAAATGATAAAGCGAGCAGCCCTTACCTGGAACTGACACGCACATTTCAAGCCGTCGCCCTCTTCCTTGCACACTCCTCCGTATTTACATGATGATTCATCACACACTCTTACGTCAGATTCCCTTACATTTAACTCTGCAATAAAAAATAAAAAAGGGAGACAGAAAAGAAATTGTAAGATCAGTAATTATGGGACTGCCTTGTCCTCAAACCCACTGAGCCCCACCACTGCCCTACCCCATACAGAAATTAAAGGAAAAATGCCAAAGCTGGCCTCGCCCACACTGTTATCCTTCAGACTAACAATAAACCAAAGTATGTTAAAACTGTAGGAGCCAAACTAACGAACCAGAGGCCTCTGCCTTAGCTGCTGCATAAAAACATGGAGCACAAATGCAGCTCCTACGTCAGTAAGCATGCAGCAGAGGTATAGATGGCAAGAGGGAAACCAAGGGGCTCTACACATCAACTGCATAGGCACTGGCTCCAGTACAAAGGTTGCTTACATGGCTTCAAGCTCTTTTGGCCATCACAGCCAAGGGCAGTTTTAAAGCAGAATAAAGGCATTCTTTTGAAATAACTATTTGATTTGAAATATATATAGGAGAGAGAGATCAAAAGAAGGCACTGCTGAGATAATGGAAGCTATCAGTGTTAGCCTAAACGTGACCTTGTCAGGCTGTGTGGAAACAGTGGTGTTACTATCGATTGCAATAAAAAGGTGAAAATCACACCAAGGGCTCTGGAAAAATCCCCTGTCTTTGTTTAAGGCTCCATTGATATCAGAGGACATCATTCAAAGCTGTCTGCGCTTCAGCTCCAGTCAGAAACCTCCAAGACTCTATAGCAATACGACCCACTAAAGAGATTCATTGACAGCGGAGCGATTTAAAATATTGTCTGTGACTTTTAATAAACAAGCCCTATCCAGAAAACTGGCTTAAAGGAAGCACTGAATACCAGCCATTCAGAAACAGGGAAAGGTAGGTCAAAGGCAGAAGAAAATAATGCTCACTGCCACTTACAGTCTTAAATAGTCAGTCACCCTCCTGCACACAGCCGTGTCAGCACTTGGGTATGTCAGTGACAGGCACCCAGGAAAACTCTTCCTGTGGGTTTATGTAACGTTATATACCCATGCCCTTAGTTTATATAAATAAGCATATAATTATATAATTATTTCTGCAATAAATTCTTCTAGGTGTCATATGCTTCTATATTTAATATAGTGTGGTTACTTTTTTTTTGATAGCACTAAAGTTACAGGATTAAAGCTCGAAGGAAGGTCCAGTTGTAATCTACATATTTTGTCAACGGCGAGAAAAAACGAAGAAAATATTGATTTTCTTTTTTCCCCCATACGTTTATCATTCCTGAAGGCATAAATGAGGAGGGTAATCTGTGTAACACAACACAGTTAGGTACCCTGGTTGCCATCACAACCCTGTGCACGTGTTCTCTAATGTTATTCTTAATGTCACCATTTATCAAGCGTGACTGCTGCTTTGTAGTGACCAAGTTAATGTGACAGAACATCACTGCTTTTCAATTTAGTGCGTACATAACTTGCTCCTGAAGGAAATGTGCCTTTCTTTCTTCTCGCAAAGAGCTGTTCCACGAAAATGAACAAACTCTCAAGATTAATTAAGGAGAAATGATTGTCACAGCTGAAAGGGGGATCCACCTTTAGGTGATAATGCATCTGAGAAAAAGCAATTTATGAAGGGGAGTAACCAGACAAGACAAATTACAGTGTGAATAGCTTTCAAAATTCTGTTTCCTTCAGCTCAGGAAACTAAAGAGATGAAGGTCCCAGCAGAGCTCACTGCACTCAGCATCCTACCCCACCCCACCCCACCCCCAGTCAGCAGAAGAAACCCCCTGGCAGCCGCAACTCATGCTTGAAATCCTGACGGTCCACACAATGTCCAGCTGCCCAAGCAGTGTGACACAGACTTCCCCCAACCTCTGTGTCCCCCAGTTGCAAGAGGACCGTCCAGGAAGGAGCCTCTTCACCAGAGAAAGGGACCTTACTTTTCATCATGGGAGGGGAAGGATGCAGGGGAAAGTCAGAACAAAGTCTAGATAGCAGTTCAGCATCAAGGCTAAACCAGAGATGTGCTTGTTCTTAACTTACCTACTGTTCTGACTGCAAAAGCCAGTAGGAAAGGGAAAGGTTTCAGAGTAAAACTATAACAGGAGATACGAAGATAGCGGTGGGAAATCAGACCTTGTGACCCCTCTTGCCCCAAGAAACCAAAACTTCATTTAAAAGAAAAGAAATGTACAAGAGGAATTAAGATGATAGAAAGCACACCACTTTAACGGTTACTCAGTTTTAGGAGTGGATTGTTTTTCTTGGCACATAAATGATAAATACTGATTATAAGCTTTTTTGCATGAGATGAATGCTAAGCAGGGAAAGGTCATTCAGAAAGCAGGAGCCAACATGATTTTCAAAGCTGTAAAAAAGATAAGATACCCTGGTGACTGGCACTTGAACACGACAGATGAACTTCATTCTATGACAGGATGTCACCTAATCCCCGCTTCCATTCAGTAGCAAATTTCAGCTGCTGTGAAACCAAGCCCCTGACATGCACATGATTACATTGATGGAATCACAAGTACCAGGGGGTGTGGTGGCCATAACGACTTCCACATCTATGGCATTAAGTTCAAAAATGAATAAATGAAGATGGATGATAATAGAAAGATGTGAAGAGGAACCACAAAGACAGAATGTCTGCAAGATGCTGTCTCTTCAGTGGATTCCCCATAGAGAGAGAATTATTTCTGCAATTATTTCCAGAAGAACGGAATCATTATCATCGCACGTGAGAACAGACCTATGAAAGGAGTAAGAACATGTAGCAAATGGTTTAGGGTAATTTCTTACATGTTTCCTTAATGCCTATCACAACTCATTTCCCAGACTTTCAGCAGGTATGAGTAAGAGAAAGCCTCAGTGCAATTCATTACCTACAGCAAGAAAATGGTAAGAAGTAATCCATCAACTCCCAGGAGAAAACATAATTAGTGCAATTAAATCAGGCTTCCAAATTTATGATAAAATTAATCTCCTAAGACCTGAAATGAGGTATTAAAATGATTTGCTACTATCTGTTCAGCCAATACACTTCCTGGTTGTGTGAGGGCTGACCAGCACAGAGCACCTTGTAGGAATTTGGCTGCAAAGAAAGACCCACATCAAGGTCTTTTGGAATTCTTTTTTCCTCTTTTGAAATTAATTCACCTCCTGATAATTTGATTCATCACTAAAAATGTGGAAAACTTTCTCCGTTTTAAATCCTTTCAGAGAATTTGAAGTACAGCTCGATACAAGTAGCTGGAGATTGGCTTTTTGCCTGTGGCCTGAAAATGCATTGCTCTGAGGCATGAACCTCTTGTTACAAGCTAAATTACATGTGTCGAAATGATGAACCTGAAAATGAAATCAAATTTGTAGGTTTAAGTACATCAAACGTGTTGCTTCCATCTGGATACCTGGAGAATAAAATAAAATCTAAGAAGGGCAAACCTGGTAACTTCGTAAGCAATTTGTTTTTTCAAAAGTCACGATTTTCCTGGGTTTGGCAATAGTACATAGTAATGATGGATGGATATAAGGAATCAAAAACTACCTTTCCCATGTGGAACTGAGCAGGTAGGTTTAGTAGCAGTGCTGCCAGCTTTGCCCCTCTTGAATATTTCATCTGTGTCTGGGAAAAACACTCTCTGCCTGCCTGCCTGTTTCCTGTGGGTAAGACCACAACCAGGGAAGATGCGGCACCCCTCACCACCTTTTCCTCTTGAAAAAGTGTGGGCACCTCACTGCTGCTTTTCTGTCCTCCAAACACTTTGGGTTTTGTGAATTCAAGCTTCAAATTAGGATGTACAACCTCTCATGGCGGTCACATACAGACACACATACAGACCTGGGAAAGTTCACAAAGGGTCTGTACTCTAGGAAGTACTCACAGAACTGTAAGAACAGCTGAAGTGGGTCAACGCTGGCTTGGGAAAGCACTCAGAAGAGAAATTATGTTCTGTGAGGTTACGTTAGAGCCCACAGAATATACTGGAAATAGTGGCATTATGACTAGGTGAGTTCTCAGGACCACAGAATAGAGTAGAAATCTAATGAGCAGAAAACCATTAACCTACACGATTTTAGGAATCAGACTTATGACTCTGGACTGGCTTTGGCGAATCACTGGCTTTTCTGGTTTGGGCAAATTATTAAGGAATTATTAAAGAACTTAATGAGGAAAAGAAATCTTTAATAAAAATTGTTCCCTTAGGGATTATAAAGCTGAGGTGCTCACATGACAAGTACAGTAATAACTCTGCCTTAAATCTAACTCTTGAATAAAACATCAGCTGTCAGTCACACCTTTTGCCCCACATCAAAGATGATGATACCCAGAGACTGCAGGATAATAGCCAGCCTGTGACCCAGCTGTTCCAAAGTACAGCCTGCCCACTTGAACCATAAAGGTGAGTTGAGTGGCCTCACGGGTGAAGAAAATCACTGCTAGAAAGGTTCTCTCTAGGGGCATTTTGGATGCCCCTGGGATAAATGGACATGGAACTGTTGGAACAAGCCCAGAGGAGGGCCACGAAGATGATCAGGGGACTGGAGCACCTCCCATATGAACACAGGCTGAGAAAGTTGGGGCTGTTCAGCCTGGAGAAGAGAAGGCTGCGTGGAGACCTCATAGCAGCCTTCCAGTATCTGAAGGGTGCCTACAGAGATACTGGAGAGGGAGTCTTCGTTAAGGGACTGTAATGACAGGACAAGGGGTAATAGGCTCAAACTTAAACAGGGGAAGTTTAGATTGGATATAAGGAAGAAATTCTTTCCTGTTAGGATGGTGAGGCTGTGAGTGCTCCATCCCTGGCAGTGTTCAAGGCCAGGTTGGAAGAAGCCTTGGGTGTCACGGTTTAGTGTGAGGTGTCCCTGCCCATGGCAGGGGGGTTGGAACTAGATGATCTTGAGGTCCTTTCCAACCCTAACTATTCTATGATTCTATGATTCTAAATCCGCTCACCTCCAGGTCCCAGCTCAGAACAAAACAGCACAGCTCTCCTGGTGACTTTACCAAGTCCCATGCAGACATACAAGGATCCCAATTGGTACTAGCTTAAATCACTTTTGATTTCCATCGCCCACAGTGACTTTGATATTGGTTCAGACACATAGGTCACATGTACACATCTATACATCAACATTTACATCCAGGTGTCTTAATCTACAAGCTCAGCCCTATCTCATTAGTCTTTCAAAGTGCACCCAGTACAGCCATTCCTGCAGTAAGTTATACAAATGCTTACAGAGCTGTTACACACAGGTGGACAGGAGGCATAATTTTGGGAGTTCCCATATGTGATCTCATTCTGACACTGTCAATATGTGTTTGAAGTGCAGCAACTTAAGTTACTCCCTATTTCAGCCACTGGGTGCAAATCTCATAGATAGAATGCAAGTTACAGCCATGCACAACAGAACTTGGTTTTATTTATTTTATTGCAGGTCTTCAGCTCCCCACTGGCTCCTCCTACACCTGATAAACCAGTTTCCCTCCTTAGCTTTCTTTACAGCTGATCCACTACCCCTTCTCTGCCCCCTTCAAAATGTCAGAGCAACATTCAAGAAACATGTTTCTGCTTTGAAGACTGAATTAAGAAGTGCAAAGGGAAAATAATCTTTGAGGTAAGTGGGTCCATTTGCAAAGCTACTGAGAAGCAAGGGCTAAGCCTCATAAGACTCTGAAAAGCAGTGTTCCCCTTACTGGCAGCATGCTGCCCCAACAGTGAGATTAGCTAAGTGTATGTTGGTCTTCTGGCTCACACAGTAGAAATGTGAAACAGAGACACAGACGCAGGGATATACACAAGTCTCAGTTCTTTGCAAGAGATGGGAAGCAAAAATTGTTTGTATGGTGGACACAACAGGATATTTTCATCTTCCACCAGCTTCAGTGTGCAACATCCACCAGTGCAAAGCTACATCTCTTACCGTAATTTTTGTGCTCTTTTTCTGTAGCAAAAAAGCCACACTGGGAGCCAAACGCACTGAATGTATGCCAGGTAGTGAAGGTGAAGTACTGTGTGCCAAGTACTGAAAGTTCCACCTGTTTTGTGCCTGTGTGGTGAAGATGGTTTATTTTAAAACAAGCCAGCAGGGACTGCTCAGATGTGCACATGTACACAAACAGTTCTGAAGGAATGGAACCCACCAGGCTTTCCACTGACTTCTTTGACACCTGCCCCTGATGCCATTTAAATAAAACACCTAGTATTTACTCCTTTTTCTTCATCTCATGTTCATAAAGTGTTTCACTGAAATATAACCCTTCCTAGCAGAAAGTGATTAAGCAGCCACTGCTACCAGTCCCTTGGGCGAGGAGGAGCCCTGGCTTTAGCGCTGCAACCAAAGGAGTGAGTGCTGTTCCTCGCTTCATCAGTTAGAGCACAAAGGATGTTTAAGGGCTGGAACCAGCCGATCTTAAGGTCCCTTTCCAACTCCAACTATTCTATGATTCTATGTCCTAAAACATGGTGCCTTCAGAACCAGAACCTTCCAAAACAAGGACAAGAATAGCACTGATAAAACCTGAAAATACCCCTTACTTGGCAATTAATAAAGGATCTCTACATTAGGTTATCCATATAATTTCACTGTCCCCATGTGTTTCAGCAGTTGTGGATTACAAAAGTCATGATAATTTGCATTGCAGAGCTTATGTCTGTTGAATTTCTTCTCAGAAATTGTCTGAGGTTATGGAGGAGGAAAAAGAGAGCAGATAAGCCCCTCAGACAAAATTGGTAATTACTTGTCCAAATAAATAACACTTGCTTGTGTCAGATGAGTCAAAGCAAGACAGAATGGATCATACTATCTTGTTCATAGGAAAAGGTATATTTTTCAGAAAAGAAAACAGACAATAAGACAAACTATTGGGAAATAATTCGAGGGTAAGGAGGATGCCATTCGGACACTGCACATCCACTTTGAAGATGGCTGTTGTCACTGATTTGAGGTGATCTTTTAGCAAGAACTAACCTATGAGAAAGTAAAATTGTGGAGAATGAAAAGAGAATGAGGAAAAAAGCTGTTTAAAAAAAAAACAGAAGAAAAGAAGAAAATGAAAATACATAACATCAGATGATCTAAAAGAAATTAAGTTTTAAATAATGGGACCAGTTAAAGCTCATTTAAATGCCTTTTCTGTGATATGATATCATTTACTTTCACGGTTGCATTTAGAAGAAAATAATTCATTGGAACCTCTAGAGGTTATATAAAAAAACAAAACAAGAAAAAAACCCAACAAATTATCCTAAAACCACATAGACACCTGTAGTCTAACGGAATTAAGACAGTCCCAGACATTGTTTTTAACAGGTCAGTTAATGGATGCCTTGGGTGGCTGGTGGCAAATCTGCTGTTTTCAAAACAACTGTAAACAGTATTTTAAAGGACCACTAAAAACGTGTTTTGTTGTGTCTTAATGCCATACTGAAGACTCAACTGTGCAGAAAAAGAAAGCTGTTCTTTGGATCTTGAGAATGCTATGTGAGAGAATAAAGCCTGAAATATTTCCTTAAAACTACTTTTACAAGACTGCATTAACATTTGATTGCTAAAGTGCTGTCCAATTTACCTAGGATGATTGTACTTTTACATTTCCAGTTACTATAGTCTCCTTTTAAAACAGAGAAAACCAGAATGCAGGCATGCTGCTAAAGTAATTAGTATTCTTGCACACAATAGAAAACCACAGCAAATTTTAACAACTAGCACTCACACAGCAAGGTAACAAGATTGGCTTTGAACCTGAAAGTCTCCCACACTGCAGTTATTCACATTACCAGTGTGTCTCAGACTAACTCTATTCGGTGTGAAAAAAGTAAGGAAAGTGTCACAGTGATGAGTGTTTGGATGACAGCTCTGTCAAAATATTGGATTCATCCTATGGTACATTTCTGTTTCCATCACAAAAAATAAAAAAGTATTTGTACAGAAAGTTGAGGCACTTTTTTGTTATACTAAAAGCTTCGACAATGTTTCAGAAATCATATATAATCTGTAGGTGAATATTTCAGCAAATGGTACAAACCGACTATCTGTCCAATTGGTTAGAGATGGGGAAAGATGCAGTGAGAGCTTGAAATAATTTTCGCTCACACAAACACTTTTTTATCAAGGTTAAGTGGTACAGCAATCTGGTCTTCAGGACACAGATCTGGTGTGCTCTTCTTCTAGCAGCTACCCAGGACACTGACTTCAAAACTTGTTTCCAAAGCAGAATCTGTCTCACGACAAAAAACTACTGAATGTGATTATGCAAGGCTGTTGTAAGGAAGTTAGTATGTCACTGCATATTTTTACATAAAATTAAAATAAAATATTAGAAAAGAAACAGGCTCATATAGCACATTCTTAGCAAGATTGATTACAACATGTATTATCAATCTTTAGTTTCTAGGGAAACCAAGGCTATGCAAGAGCAGCAACTCTCTAAATGTGTCTCCATTGGTTTCTTCCAATAACTTCTGCACTCACTGGGCAATTCCAGACAAATCTGAAAGCTGTAGATGCCTGGGACAATGATCTTCCTATAAATTCATGAAAAAAATCAGGGGCTGCTTGGAAGAGGGCTCTAACATTATACTAACCGGAGGAGTTGAGGGAGTGTACGTCAGGACAAGGTTCAGGTGTGAAATCACACATGCAGCGTGGTTTCTTTTCATAAACACATGCAAATAAGTGGTCATTTGCCATTTTCCACTCATGGCACTGCTATGGTCTTTGCATATTGAGACCTGGAAATTTAGACTTGGATTATTTAAATGCTTCCAAACGTATGGATCTTTTAGGATACTGGATAACTGCTGTTGCTGAATACTTATGCCTATAAAAACTGATGCATTCAGGTAGGATAACTTTAAAAATAGTGCTTATACTTTGCAAGCCCAAGAGTCCATAGCGTGACTCCTATACAGTTTTCCCTTTGCATAAATTATGCTGTTAATTCCTGACAGTTTTGTGGTATGTGCAATTACAGTCAATAGGAAAATGTTATTTGTCCTTGTTCCCTTAAGGCCTACTTGCTCTGTCTCCCAGTCTGCAGAGCAGATGGTCATATACCCAAAACATTTCTAAGTGACTTGCTAAGGGTGTTGTATCTCTCCTCTCCCCTGCCCCCAAAATGAGGAGTTTCACTTGCTTTCTAGCATCGTTGCCTGTGTAAGAGCAAAGCAGGCAAGCATTCTGCTCCCATGGAAGCTAGAGCATGGGATAATGAATCTTCACCCTGAAGAAATCTTTTGTATGCCAATTACAAACCAAGGTGAACTGTTTATTCCTGTTCATACAATAAATCTGATAATAATTTCGCTAAGCCTGTGGAGGAATGACAAGCTCTTCAAACACTCCAAAAGAAAAGAGCTCACATTTATACTTCTGACGAACCTGAAGGTGGAAGCAAAGTAAAACGATGGCAAAAACCAACACTGAAGCAACTGACTAGCTTCCATAAACATTGCAGGGAATTTCTTCTTTGATCTGTAGGTGACACACATAACTCAAGTTAATTCTAAATGGTAAAATAATAACGGTCAAATTCTGATCCCATTCCTTGCAGAAAACTTGAAGGCATTGCTTTATTCTACTGACCAGCTTGCCAGATTACTGGAAAAGAGGTTCTATGCTTTATCCAGGCTCCAGAATTACAGTATTTGGATACAGGTGGGGGATGGATGGCTAACAGATTTATCTCCCCGTGATGCTAAAAGCCCAGCTTCTTCTGTTGTCTGCTCCTTACCTCTCCTCCAGCAGAAGGGAAAGAAGCCCTGGTGTGAACAGCGCTCTGAGGCAACGTGTCCTTTCTATAACCATTCAGTCATCTCTCCTCCCTGACCACTGTGTTCAGACCTTTGTTTTGTGGTCAGAAAAAGGAGCATTCATCTCTCTGAGGAGTAGTAAGGGAAGCAGCAAAAAGCCCCAGTCATGAGGGTTTTTGTCATTGTTAAAACAAGAGATGAAGTCAGCAGTAGTGTAACCACATCAGAAGTGTGTCCATTTACCACAAAGCCTGTATGTTTTCTCCAGTCTTAAGGTCAAGTCAACACATGCATGACCTCAGCACTCTGAAAGTCCTAACATGAAGAGAAACTCAGGCTCTGTACTTGGATTTACACTTTCCTTAAAGGAAGGTTACAAAAGTTTTTTGGGTTCTTGCTGTTTGTTTTACTTCATTTAAAAGACATTTTGGGGGACTGCGAAATCAAAGCCAACTACAAATGCTACATTAACCTCACCACTTTCCCTTTCCCTTATTCTTGTGATTTCAGTGTCAGAGAGATGTTTAAAGTGCAGCTGAGTCTTGATTCATTAAAGCTCCGCAGGCAACTGTGTTCATAGATATGGAACAGCTTCCCAGGTTATCAACTAATACACAGAGTTGGGTTGCCCTTCTGGGAGCCATTTTCTTCTGACTTATTTCAAAAGCTTTAAAATAAATTCAAAAGGGATTTTCTTTTTTTTTTTTTTCTTAATAAAAAGTCTCCCAAGGATCATGGAAAACACAGGAGAAAACTGTTAGGTTTTCACAGACCTTTGGGAATAAATCAACACGATACCTACACAGATTATACAGCACAACTCAGGTATGCACTCTGTATATTACACAGATGATAAATGATCAGCAAAAATGTGATGTTTCATTGAAAAAAAAGTATAAATATTTTAAAAATGAAAAATAAATGCATATGCATGCATCCCAAACTTAGTATTTTCAACAATAATATTTTCTGTGCTCAGTATTGGCTCTTTTGTAGCTCCCCTTCAACCTCACTATTTACCCCAACATTTTTCCTTTAGACTTAAAAGTACAGAAGAAAAAGAAAACGCTTTGAAACGCAAAGTCCTTTCATTGCTCAGCTACAAAACCATGAAAAGCAGGCTGCTTTTGGTGAATTTTCTAGAAAACGAATGTTTTCTAAAAATGGTTTTCCATGAGAAGCAACTGTATTTGAAATGGTGCTTTGCCATCTAGCATACATAATCTGAGGCTCCGATCCTATAAATGCTTGGGCAGAGACTTAACCTTGAGCAGTGAGATCAAATAAACCAAATTGAACAGATCATGTGTAAGATTAAGAATGCCCTTAAAAGCACTTAAAAGTGCTTTTAGGATCAAGGACACAAGCAATTTTTTGAGGACTTGATTTTTATGCAAATAATAATTACGTTGACGGCCTTCCATTGATTGGAGACAAATGCGTAGAATTCCAGTGTTGAGAAATATTTTAAGGTACCGTTTATCCCACAGATTTGAAAATTTTCCTTAAAAGCATCAGAAAATATCTGACAAAAAGTTGTCAGATAGTGTATTAATCTCCTCTTAATTGTTCACTCTCCAAGGGGAAAATGCTGCTGTCTGCAAGATGAGTTCATAGCAGAAAGCTAAAATGTGTCCTCTAAATAGTTCAGATTTTAAACATTACTCATATCTTCCATTATCATTAAAGCTATGTGAAATATTGTAATACCTAGAGGCTGTAGGGAAGATCAAATCCCCCTTCGGAAAGACGCAGATGAAAGCCAGTCCATTATTTACAGCATACGCAGAGAAGTCATACCAACTGTGATAAAAATTAGGTATTATCGTCTCCATTTCAGTGGATGAGGAAGAAAAGTATGTAGAGATAAAATGATTTATCCGAGGATACAACACAAGGCCAAGGCAAAATGCCACAACAGAACTTGTCCCTGTCCCATTGTTTCGCTACAAGGTTATCTTTCCTCACTCTCATCACCTTCCTTTTAACGGAAATATCTTCAATACCACACGCAGAAAAATCATTACGATCACCAAAAACAGAGCAGATACAAAAGATTGAGGGAGTACGTGTTGGTCACTTTAAAAAGAGAGAAAAATGAATACTAATTCGCAAAGGCTACCAATGCTAACTAAAGAGCTATGTTGATATATTAATGCAGCTTGTAAGACTCATTTGCTGTCTTCAAATAGCCGATAATCACTGCTCAGAATTCAAACTGTGCTGCTGTGATAGAGCTTAATGCAGACAGCACCATGCAAACCCAGAAACGTGTCTCATAGCTCCATTGAGAAAAACTCTTATTTATTCAGAAACACAGTGTTGTATGAGATCGGCTTTTGAGACATGGGAAGATGGAGGAGCCTGAACATGCTTTTGGGGTGTGTTTTGCCTTAGGAATGGTGAGACAGAGAGTCAAAGAAGACAAATAGAAGGAAAAGCTGAGCTAAAATAAAACATAGATAACATTTTTTTACCATCTTTAAGAGGGTATAAGGAAAAGGAACTCTCATCTGCAATTTCTCCCACTGTTGAGCAGTTCTTGACTGGGTGGTTTGCTCTCACAGCATAGTCATTGTCCCAGCGCACCCAGTACCCGTTTTCTAATGGAGACACCTCATCTCCCCACCTCTCTTTCAATCATAATTGTTTATCAGGAGCTGATCCATTCCTTGTATACACCATAAGAGAAACCACTCTTTCAAGACTTAGCTGAGAGTGCAGCTCAAGGCTGACTGAACATGGGGATGAACCTGCTGAACCCAGAATATACAACTGATGTTTTCCAGAAATACCAGCAAGTCACCTGTCATCTGAAGGTGATGAGGGTAACAAAGGTTTCAAAAGCCTCATAAGATCTGAAAACTGAAAACCTGTCATAAATCTTACTTCTAAGTTTACAAAGGTGGAAGAGCCAATCAAACGTACACACTAACTTCTGAAAGCGAATTCCATATATGCATAACCTCCATGCTGTTGCAAACACAGAGTATGCAGATCAAACTTGATGATTCCAATTGTGGACACTGGATAGGAAGTTCTCCATCCCAGAACAGAATTCAAATCTAATTAAAGTTAGTAGCGCCTCATGCCCCTCTTCTATCTGACTCTGCCTCACTAGAGAAAATCAGTAAAGCATTTCCCATGTTACAGGTACCCATTCAGTGGTACTTCTGAAAACTATTTTGGCAGCTCTGCAGAGGTGGGTCGCCATCTCCAATTGAATACCTAAGCAGACAGATGGGTCAATCACTTGGCAAGGCATTTAACATTACAACTGCCTGTCTGCTCTTGTATTTTCAATGTAAATAGACTGATGGAGCTGAGACAAAGAAAAACTTACAGAAAACAGTTTTCTTGAAATGATAATGATTATGACTTCTTTCCATGATCTCAGTGTGTAAGCTCTTT
Organism: Lathamus discolor; assembly: GCF_037157495.1. Taxonomy (NCBI): domain Eukaryota; kingdom Metazoa; phylum Chordata; class Aves; order Psittaciformes; family Psittacidae; genus Lathamus; species Lathamus discolor. The sequence continues at coordinate 96,915,060 of NC_088885.1, read as the reverse complement.
GTGTAAGGTCTCCACTGACGCTGATTGCTTCTTTGTACACAGGATTACAGAAGGGCCTGTGAAAACAAATAACTGGGGATATCTCCTCTCCAACTCCTTAATGCTGCTCACAACAGTTTCATACAAACACAACCTGACTTGTAACCAGGTGAGGGAAATCAGCAGGGCCTCATGGCCATCTCTTACATATTACACTCTGCTCCCAGCAGCTGTAAATCCAACACTTCGCTAGGCATTAAATTTACTCTCAAAGAATATTTGCTAAGAGAGGTGACAGAGTTATTGCACTGTTGCAGCTGTGGAGACAGATGGCAGCATGCCAAAACTCCAAGAAAATTTTAAATTAGAAATCTGACCATCTGCTCTAGGTGGGAAAAAAAGGTTTCCATATTCAGGCTCCTCCCTTGGTTTTTTAATTTTCCTGGTACTGAAACGCATGATGTGGTGGGCAACAGATGCCATATGCTTTCTGATGTTTTCTTATTTGCAGCTGATAAGCACAGGAATGTCTTAAATACGGAAAAGAATCAAGAATGTATTCTTAAATTGTGCTAGTCTCTGTTATTACTCAGCCTATGACAAATCAGGGTAGTACTTTGCAAAAGCTGCCAGTTACTGTGAGATACTCCCTATAATAAAATCTGCTTAGGTTTACTTACTTGCTACTTGAAACAGATTCAACAAGAAGAACATAACGTTTTTTACCACCTTCATCCTGACTAGCTCTTCAATCAACAGTTACAGCTGGCATATCTTTAAACATTAAGATAAACTCTTTAACAGCTTCTTTAAAATGTATGAAAAAAAATTAATAGGAGGACTATCTTCAGATAGAAAATAACATTTTTGGTGTTCATCTCACATAATCAAATAGAATTATTTTATATCTCAACAGATGCATTTATAAATGGAATATACAGAAATATATGGAAAATTTTTGTTAATGCTTACATGGATATTGACTATATTGCTTCTATATAATTCTAAATCACAGCCTACAAGAATGTCAGTAAAATATAAAAACAGACCTAAGGTATCACAATATACATTCATATATGAGAAAACACACAATGCACTGGAACACAAATGAACATCACAGGTCCTGCCACAAAAACGCACACATCAGTAGCTTATTTTATCAATAGTGGAGATGACCACTAAAAGAAGTTTAAGTGTATATAGTAATACTGAATTTTAATTGTATGTATCATTATAATCCCACAGACATTATTCAAATGATCACTTTGTTTCTAGTTTTGCTATACTAAGTGCACGGGGGAGAACAAAGCCTCTGAATACATCTAGAGCCATGTATTGACTCAGTAGTGACTTCAAAGGTCAGTTGCGCTTGCCAGTATGAAAAATGAAAAAGAAAGAACTTTTGCAGATTCTCACAACAGATGAAAGACCTGCAGATGGCTCCAAGACTCAGAATTTCTGCAGCAAATTTGCACAGCCTATGGGCCGCTGCTTTCTTTCCAAGTCTTTGCTTCTGGCTGTGCAACACTGAGAAATATGCTTGGGGCCTCTGGGTCCATTAAATGCACACCTTTAAAGCAGACTGGCTCAAAGGGCCCCAAGCCGAAAGAGCTCCCTTCTCCAATCTGAAATACTGCCAGAGAAGCTTTAAAAGTGTTTAAATCCCAGACTCTAAGTCTGCACCCTACCTTCGTCCCTTCTGCACAGAATGAAGACATTTGCAGTATTCACTGTGTGGAATACTGTTTTTTTCCAGAATGCTCTTTGCAACCTGAAGACATAGCTGACACACCTTTAGAATACTAAAAAATCATGAAAACTGATATAAACAGACCAGACTTTTTAGGGACAGAGAAGTCCCATTTCCACAGCAGTGACCTTTTAGGATTGCTACAGAGAAATACCAAGGAAACTTGGCCAAGTCTTATTTTTAGTACATAACTTTTATAAAAAGATCATAACTGATAGTGATAGGTAATTATGCAGTCACTTTATCAACTTTCTATTGCTGTTAATTTTTTGTCACCAAGTGCAGGTTTTCCACAAAAACTGATTTGGGACTAGCCTGTTGGTGATAGTGGAAAAATATTCTGTCTACGTGAGGATGTCTGAAACATTAAGATATCAAACACATAAATCTGCTATTGTGCCACTGGAAGACTTAAAAAGATATTATTAATATGTAATCTGTAATACCTAAAATGTCCACAGGACTTTACAACAGATAAACACAAATTTCAAAAGCAAGGTACATAGTCATTCAGTTGGATTAAATACAAAAAAGAATAGATAATGAAGAGCAGTGCAGAGTCAGAAATAAGGATGGCAGGCATTAACAATAAACAGGAAGAAAAACTCTTGGGAGGGGTTCAGTAGCTACCCTGAGCTGCCCCACATAATAAGAGTTTTCAGCATTGCTTAGTGGCCATGTAATCTTTTAAAAATTTATTTCAAAACATAAATTTAACATCTTTATTTTAAATTTAGACTTTAGACTTTCATTGAAAGGACTCACAGCCGGGTGCTTTTAGAAGGTCTGGAAGAAAAGAGTGGGCTAGAAACACTCACTGTTTAGAACAGCATGAGTCTTTTAGAATGTCTTTTTGCTGGTGCCATGCAATTTCACACTTTTTTGTGCATTTAGAACTCTACGCCTTTCCTCCCAGTTCATGGATTTTTGAAACAGCCATTAACCAACACATTACTGTGAAAAACAAACGCTTTGTGTCAAATGCCATTGTATGACACTTACTGATATGCTTATGCAAAACCCTGCTGTAGATTTCCAAGGTTGCCTTGCTGTACACGCCTTAGCCATGGTTTTATACTGAGAACAATAAGCAGCTCCTATGCTCAGCACATGAACCGAAGCTGCCCTGGGATCACTCCTTCAGAACACAAGGGAGAGGGAACATGGAAACTTTACCAATTCTAACTAGCTCAGAAAGCACAAAGCACAGGAGAGATCCAAAGAAATGTGTTTTCTTTCTATTAATTTCTTCTTTCTCACCACAGAATAATAATCTCAGTCATCCTGCATTGCTCAGCTGGACAGCATCCTTCAGGATGGAAAGGACTTTAAAACTGATGTAACTGGAAGACTTAGTGATCAGCTTTAGAGTGTACTCACACTCCTCTCTCTGTTTCCAACTCTATTGTAAGGCTGTGTGCATGTTCCCTACTTTGTATATACAGGGGAAAAAAAAAGGCCTTTGACAAAATCACAACTTGATCAATAACCTTGATCTTACACAATTGACTGAAAAGATCCATAATTCAGTGCTAGCATTAAAATGTGAGATATAAACAAAATAGCCTGAAAAGTTCATCTTTGAGAGGCATCATGTAGAACTCAGCAATTTAAAATCTGCCATGGTGGGCAGATTTCAAATGTAAAATTTTATTCCATTTTATCTGTAAACAAACCCAACTTTATTCTTTCTCTGTTCAGCTCTAATCTTTCTCTTCTTAGACTTGCCATCTCATTTTCTAATTTTCATGGTAACTTAGGGTCAGCATTCAACCTGGAATTTACAGTTAGGTTGGAACACATTGGCCAAATCTTTGAAGAAACTGAATCTGCGTGGATATTGCAAAAAGCACCATCCACATTAGAATGTATAAAAAGTAAATATAACAATTTTTAAGGACATAAGAAACTGTTAAAAAATGCATTATAGGTTTTTCTAGGATGTTCTTATAACAACTGTTGTACAGCTTTAAACCATCTATGGGACTAATTCTCTTTATAAACAAAGGTGGAGGATAGAGAGAAATATATGAAAATGCAGTTATGCAACACGTATCTACTTTATGTAACCTTACACTTACAAGCAATGGTGGGTCAGCAGGTCAGTCTTTGGAAACATACACTGCAAATAGAGGAACTTTTATTTTCTACATGAGTGGGTAAAAGTTATGCTGTCACTGATAAGATTGGTATGCATTATAGAAAGTAAAACAAATTTTCTTGCCCATCTCCAGCAGAAGTTACTTTATCTGAACAGTGAGATGGTGACATTCCCCAATTCTGACTCTAGAGCCCTTTTTCTCACCTATTATATGTGGTTCAAACAATTCTTTAAATAAGTTATTAAAAATAAATGTAACATCTCCCTTCTTCCTCCCAGTATCTTCACTTGAGATCTAACATTAATGGTCTCTGAAAGCAGAGACCCATACAATATAGCACAAAACACAGGTATGAAAACATTGCTTCAGTCATTGGTGTATTTTTTTCTTTCAGAATGCATGAATGTTGTACTTCTTATACCCCTTCCTCATCATTATGGCATTTATGCCGCAATTTCTCTTAAAGGATCTTAAAGGTCTTGTGCTCTCATTTTTTTTAACAGCATCCTTATATGTTGCTTGCTCTGTATTAGAACTTCTTTATTGTATTATTTATATTTAAACTACTTTATTAATGTATCATGTTAACATCTTTTTGCAATAGCTTTCTACTCCATAGCTATCAATACTTCCTATGACAACAATGAAACACTCAATTTTTCTGATATGTGAGTAGGATTTACACTTATTATAAACTTTCCAACTTCAGCATATGAGTGAGTGCCCCAGACGTGTCTCAACTGCTTAAGAAGGAAATGTGAGCACAGGATGCAAAAGAGCCTCTCAGTACTCTCTAACAATCCATAAAGTCTGGATAACCAGGGCTGCAGAAGCTGTCATGAGTGCTTTTGCCTGGTAGGCTCAGTGAAAAGTCAGATGATTTAAGCCTCCAAAACTCCCCACGGTCTTCTACAAGTCATGTAAAGAGGAAATGGAAATGAATACTGTTTTTATACCTGGTTGCTATATTTCAGATTATTTTAGATCCAAAATCCTTTGGGCAAGGGTCCCTCCTGTAGGTTGTAGATGGGAACAGTGTATATGATGGAAGCAACGAGGAAACCACAAAAACAGATTTTCTAAAACATTGCGAAGATGGGGAGAGGATCAGGTCCTTTCCTCATACACATAAGCTTGGCATCTGATAGGAAGGGCTCCTGAAGAGATGGGCATCTGATGAGAAGGGTTCCCAGGCAAATCAGTAGAAGAGCAGTCAGAAGAACAAAACAATAGCAGAAAATCCCACAAACAATAAATATTGTATGCCACAGACCAGCCAGAGTGGCTTTGCAAAAGGGATCTGTACCTCAGAAACCTGCTGGAGTTCTTTGAAGAAATAAAGAGGCAGGTGGAAGAGGGAGACCCCCAGATGCCTAAACGTGCATTTGATAAAAGCCTTCTTCAAAAACTCCAAATAAGCTAACGCACCAAAGTATTGGTTACATGGAGAAGGGGTTGGCTAACCCAAAAGAAACGTCACGGCACAAATAGCCACTTTTCAGATCAGAAAGATATCCCAGTGGAGTCCAAGAGGGGTCTGTGTTCAGCCCTGCTCTCCAGTCTGTTCATAAATGATCAGAAAAGGGTATGAACAGTAAGGTAGAAAGACCTTCTGGTAGTATCAGGTTACTCAGGATGCAAAAAATGATGACTAATGGAAATGCTGCAGAAAGCTTACAAGACTGATTGGGTTATAAAATGGTTGACGTAATTCAATGTGGATAAATGTACAGTAACCCATTTGGAGAAAAATCCAAGTTTCCACATACATATATATTACTGATGCGTCCTGAGATTATTCTTACCATTTAAGAAAAATTGCTGGCATTATAAAGGACAGTTTTACAAAAATGTCAGGCTGTGATAAAAAGGCAAATTGAATGCTATGAAGTATTAAGAAAAGAACAAAGAATAAACCAGAGAACATTATTATGGCACCATACAATCTAGAGTGTACCCTGCCTTTTTAATAATGTGTGCCGCCAGGTCAATTATCACAAATGGACATAGTAGAATGCGAAAAAGTTCAGAGAGCACAAAAGAAGCTGAAAAATATTGAATGTGGTTCTTCTGTAGCAAAAATGGAATACAAACACAGATTTTTTCCTTTTCAAAGTTATTCCTAAATATGTAACAAACTCCAGCATGTTTTTCTGCAGATGTTGTACAATGAGACTCCTGATATTTACAGCTGTAAAGCAATTACAGACATGTGAGTGCAAATCATGTTGTAGATAATAACTTTATTATCCAGTATGCTCGAATGAGAAACAGGAAAAACTTTTCAGAAAACTACTGTCTAGAGTGCTGTGACGGAAACTAAACTTAAAGGCACAATCTTCTAAATTACCCTATGCAATTTGTGTTTCTTCCTTGTGTTTCACATCCTCTGAAAAGGCTGTTTAGCTTCCTCCTGAGATAAAGAGAAAAACCCAAACTGCTATTTCTATGCTGGTTCTAGTAAATGTACTCCTAGCTCCAAGCCATGCCCATCCCCACCACTCAGTGCAACTCTGAGAAAAGCATTTTCTCAGCATGGAAATTAATGAGGAAAAGGAGCCATTTCTAGGGATGCAATCCATGTTTGCTTTGTGGTCTCCACCTGGCATAATGTTGGCAGCCTTCTGGCTGTCCCCCAAGAGGAACTCAAGTAACTAATTTAGTCCCAGATCAGCATAACATTCAAGCTACCACCACTGTGCGTATCTCCAGCCCAGCAGCTTGGATCTGTTTTGCTTAAGCTATTGACCAGTTCAGTCAGACATAGAACAGCACATCATGGCTCTTCTGTAGAGAGGCAACAAAAAATGGAGAAGGATTCAAGGGGGAAGAGGGAGACGTGAATTCTCAGACAGCTGAGGCTACAGCCATGGAACCTTCTGCTTCACAGCTTAACTAAGTCAGACATGCAGGTGCCCTGAGCTTTGGACAGCTTTTCTCAACCTGACACATGCTGCTCCTGGTTTTAAGTGTTCACCTTTTGCATGAGAAGGCAAAATAACTAGTCTTATGATGCAGGTATCTGAATAGCTTGTAGAATAATACTTTTAAGTTTTACTTGAAAGGACATTCTTTGTAAGTAGGTGGCAGTGTATTTGAGGAACTATCTGTCCATTTATTTATGCATGTCAATATTCCTCTGTGTTTCACTTCTCTAAAATGGAGTCCAAATAACAAGAATGATAAAGTGAAGTCTTCCCTTTACCCACAGATAAACACAAGATGATCAAAGTCTTCTTCAAGCATTGTAATGATACCAGCAATAGTAAATAAGGCTTGTCTCCCCTTCTGACGTGAGGAAGAAGGAATTCAGCTGGACTTCATTCTAGCCTTCTGGGTTCCTTCAATGCGCAGCACCTTCAGTGTCAGGGACATACGATTTGTGACACATGGGCTGTATGTTACATTCTAAGCCAAATACGCTATGTAAGGATTTTATATGGAATAAAACTGATGGGAAAGACGGAAGGAGGAGAAGCAGGCAGCTATTATACACAAAGCTGAAAGGTAATAGTAAGGGATAAATGCAACCCAGATCATATTTTCCCGAAATTCAGACAAGAGATCTGAAGTTTAGAGTCCTTACGATTAAAAATGCTTGTACTGAATTTCAGTATTTGAGGCATCACACAGAAAAGCTTCCACATATAAAGATCCATCTAAAAGTGTTGTCAGCATCATGTGACAAATGACTGAAAAGAAACTACTTCGCATAAGCAATGAAGATACTTTCTCAGCATCATTTTTCAATTTAAGTCACTATTGCGGCTGCAATATGACTTAAAATCATAGACAGAAAGGTCAAAGAATATTACAGAGTAGGACAGGTGGTTCTGGAAGATTTTCTTGGTATAGAAAGATATCGTAAGTGAAGCCATCTGAGGTACTTGCTATAAACACTTTTTAGTCCAGAGGTAAATTTTCTGAAGAGTAGAAAGCACCTGAAGACAAAGGAAATAAAATAAATAATATTCCTCAACCATAACTGTAGAATACTGGGAAAGATATTAAAATAAGATGCCATGACACTTTATCAGGTAAAGAAAATAAATAAATAAATAAATAAGCATTCTTTATGTTTTCACCTCCTTTTTCAATAGGAGCCTTCCCTCTGTCAGCATGGCAGTAGTTAACTTTCCTTGATACTACTAGAAGGCCTACTGCTACCCACACCATAGGATGTCGAGTATCTTATGACACAGCAAAAGGAGAAACCAAAAAGAGCAACAGTTTAGTAGTTCACTAGGCCCCACAGAAGCAAATGTTGAAGCCTTTTATTGCTATTTGAGGGGAGAAAAAAAGGATGCACAGCACAAGGCTGAAGCCAATGGAACCTGGGCAGAAAAAAACAAAAGGGATGTGACTACCTAATCACCTTAAAGCTATTGATTCTCACAGAAGAAAAAGATAGCTGCCACCTCAGACAGACAGCTGCACAGAATCACAGAAAGTCTTGAGCTGGAAGGGACCTTAAAGACCATCCAGTTCCAACCCCCCTGCCATGGACAGGGACAACTTCCACTAGACCAGGTTGCTCAAAGCCCCATCCAACCTGGCCTTGAACACTGCCAGGGATGGGGCATCCAAAGCTTCTCTGGGCAACCTGTGCCAGGGCCTTGTCACCCTCACAGTAAAGAACATCTTCATAATATCTAAATCCACCCTCTAACTTGCAGGGAATATGACAGGGCTCAGTGTTGTTCACAAACTCTGTGCCCCCAAGGGCCCTACATCTTGGGGACAGAGTCCTTTCTGAAAGACCAGATGCCTGCAGAAGCATTGTCCGGATATCCCAAAGCAACAGCAAAACAAAAGACTACAGGACCTGTGCTATAAAGTCAACACAGAAATAACAGGATTCAATGAAAAGTACTGAAATAAATAGTGCCTTGCCTTTCTGATTGAACAAACGGTTGGAGAAATGCTCCATCTGGCATGATTTCTTGCAGTGTTCTCTTACATTTTTCTTTCATTCTTATGTTTCCTTTCTTTGTTTCTTTTTTCTTTTTTTTTTTTTAACTGAAGAATTTGCCAGGCTTGTTTTCTTTATATTAATCAGATTGTTTGAGAAGTCACTTTCCCCTGGTGTTAGGAATTCTCAAGGTAAGAGAAACAAATAAAAAGGCAAAATAAACCAAACATCCCTCCCAAATGGCAATGTTCACAACCACGCTGCTGTCATCCAAACGAAGCTGCATGTCTAACTTCACTCTGTAACCCTGGTGTTAAATAGATCCCACTGTAGGGGTGTTTTCTCCCTAACACTATTATAAAGGGCACAAGGAATGCAAGTATCTACAGATACCAAACTATTAAGAAGTGCTGGGGGACATTTTAAGTGCCCAGCAATAAATTCCTTTGTTTGCACTTTTTTTTTCTGTTGGGGCACAACTTTAATCAGTCTTTGGGTTACAGTGGGATTTTCAAGAACTTTCATTGGCCTATTTACTCCCATTGACTTAAAGTAAAATCCGAACTATGAGCGTGTTTGAAGATCCTATCCTAGACATAAACTTGCCTAAATGGATAAGTCATTGAGCTGAATTTGGAAGCTGTATCCACTCACAGTAAGAATACATTTGATATCCCAATAACAATTATTTCCATATTTAACAGCTTGGGATGGCTGCTGAACTGAATTTTCTTTATGAATATATATGGGTGGATACCGCTGATAGTATCTTGGATGCTCAGGTCTGAGAAAAAGATCCTAAAAATGGTCTGGTCCGTCTCAGGCAGGATGACTGCCCTGCCTGCTCTGCATGAATTGTCACGTATAGGTTAAGTAAGGTACTAATCAACAGCACCATTTTGAAGGCCCGAAAATGTCTGGCCTTGAATATTTTTTTTTTTCTTTTCTGGCCAAATGTGGGAACAAAAGCAACCTTCACATGCAGAGGCAAAAAGAAAGCACATCTCTCCCCTTCCCCCTTCCCTCATCCTCTCAAGGAGAAAAACCAGTATCCCATCCCTGAGGAAGCATCTGCACTCATTTCCATGCCTACCATAATACAGCTGAGAAAAGACAGAGAAGCACAAGCTAAGGAAAGAGCAAAAAAGAACAAGAACATATTTCCTCAGAGGAGATCCCTTACCACATGGGTAACATTCAGGGGTGGAGGGGAATAACTAAGCCCTTTTCAAAAGCCCGAGAGATTAAAGAAGCACAGATCATCATTATTAAAGGGCTGAAGTGGGTTACATACTACTTGGAAAGCTTAAGAAAGCTACTCATTTACAAGTAAGAACTACAAATGATCATAATGCTTTATAATTTGACCCCATCTAATTCAATATTCACTGTGTCTGATGTAAAGCAGTCTTCCATTGTAAATGTACTAAATCCAAATTAATTAATGCTGAAGCCTGTTCTCCAGTAAAATAATACAATTTCATTTAGCATTTTCTCCCCACTAAATTTATGGTTCTATTCTGATTATAGACTGGTTATAGTCTTCCAGCAAAATCTAGCCCTCTCTTACAAGGTGCTGGGTCTACAATGTATGCTCCTGAAATTGGAAAGCTAGGATACAATTCAGTGTAAATGCAAGCATTTGCTCTGGACTAGTAATAACATAGATACTTGCCTGAAGAATGATGTACTTCTCTAAAGCTCTAAAGGTATAACAGGAAACAATGATGTTCTTCAGAGGAAATGATGATGTTCTTCAGAAGTTCCTGGCTCAGAATTAAAAACTAATCCTAGACTTGGAGTCAGACCCTGTGCTAATGGTTAGCGCTTTGGCAAACTAATTGCCAAATGGATGTTCAAGTAAGGCAGCTTCTAGCTATCTCTGGGGTGTCCAGATGTTAATAATGGCCTTTACAATTTTCATGGCTTTTTCCAAAGACATTAGGATCCAACTATTGTGTTTAAGCTTTGTTCTATCTTAGCAAAGCAAAGTTGTTTTAGATAGCTAGAAGTTACTATGGCATTATCAGTATTTATCTTTGCTTGACCAGCATCACTAGGAATAAAGGCATGAGGCACTCTGACCCTCTGTAATCAATTCAGTTTTCTTCCAGCTTTAAAGATGAGGAACTATGGGGCATTCTTACACGCCAACTACAGACTCAAATAGTCATTGCCACCACCATCAATAGCAATAATTATTCTACATTGCTGTTGTAGGCTTGCCCAGAAGCCAGGTCACTCAGGAGCTCTCCATCCTAAGGCTCTGTTTCAACATACAGTAAGTCACTTTTCAAACGCATATATAAGTTACAGACTGAAAGACAAAGCATTTTTTGATGATGAGACAAAGAAGTGTCTGGGATGAAGGTATCCCTGCATTTCCCATGAAAAAAGGAGTGAAAAGAGAGAGGCCCAAGGGAAGATCATGGTAAAAGAGAAGGAGTGAAGAGGACCTGCTGAAGAAAGGGTTGAGAGTGAGACAGTGGTTCTGTGTTCAAACATGAAAGCCAGGCACCTGGCATGAACAGCCATTTGCATGAAAGGAGTCACAAGGTGGGGAACTAATGAGGATTAAACAAGTAGATGCCTCACAGTTGGCTGTCCTGCTCCCTCTATAAACAGACAGGAGAGCACAGGCAGCATCAGTACTACCTAAACTGTGATTAAGCAGCTGTGGCAAAAACTTTCAAAATGTTCTCTAATCGCTTGTTACAAGAGAAATTCAAATTCTTATTGAGAATGTGCTGTTGGCTCCATTTAATGGAGAGAGAGCTTGCCAGTTCTTCCATCAGCAGAGCATTATAAAGTGTGTTCTGGGGAATTTCCAGTGGGACTAGAAGTAGGCCAGCCAAAACGCCATAAATAAAACATGAAGGAAGATTAAAAAAAACACAACTTGAAGGACAAGACTTAAGTTGCCTTCATTGTAACTGTGATAATAAGACTTGTCTAAACCAGTGTTTTTCCTTTTCTTAACTATGAAAAATTGTACTGGGTGTGGGAAGAGAGAAAATAGGGGATTCCTTGTTTTTAAATCAAGATTAAAGGTACTGAATTCACCATTAAAAAATTAACCAGGTTTCTAAGCAGAGTATTTTAATTACAACAGTGCAGTTAAGCTGGGTAAATCTGTAAGGCTCCAGAAAGAACAGAGGGAGTCCATAGTAAGGGGAAATTCCCTCCTCTTCTGACTCTCCAGGACCAAGATATATGCAAAGCTGTTGTGAAAAGAGGGCAGAATTCCCCACTCTATGTTTATAAAGCAAGAAGCTTATAACAAAGGGAACATTTTCTCAAAAACATACAGGTCTGGGTAAAGCCATCAGACTCCCAAATAAAGGAGTTTAAAAAATGTATTGTTTTTGCTAATAATAAATCACTCCCTTGTTCATATATAGATCGTCCGTGATGTCAATTACTTTGAAAAGAAAAATTCATTTCAGTTGAACCTCAGACAATCTTTTTTGGTTTATGAAATATTTGTGAGCACTGCTGGTAATGTTTTGCCACACGCAGAGAGGCTGGAAGCCCCTGAACTGACAAAGAGGAACCGTCTGCCTCTTTATTGCTCCTGGAGCACAGTAACTGAAGCCATGGAAAATCTGTCTGCCCACAAATTGTCTTGTCAAAAGCACAGGGTCTTCCTTTTTCAAGAAGTATAATTCACAAAATGCTTCTAAATTGTAGCTTTTCATTTCCATTCACACTTAACAGACTTGACTGAAAGAACTGCGTTCGAATAACTATTTATTTTCTTTCACAAATATACAAAGCACTAATATTTTGGCTTGGTTTTAATGTTCTGTTGCTCTGAAAATACAAATGGAAGGGCTAAAATTGAAAAAAACTATGTTTTTATAGAACCCCAGTGAAATTCCTCAGGAACGCTCATTTTTACCTGTAAATAGGAAGGCTTATGGAGAATAATGTCTTTTTATATAAAATCCCATCATTCAAATATTATGCTATTGTATAATGCATCTCTTAATTAGAAAAGCACTCATAGAGCTTTCTATTTTATTTTAAAATCAAGTAAACATTTTTTTGCCATAATCAGAAGACTGAAAAACGAATCTTTGTATTTTACAACACAAAATTTACCCTACAATAATCACAGAAAAGTGAAAGAGATGCTTCTTTCTTATCTCAAGTAAATTACTATAATCGGATTGAAAATGCAATGGGTTTTCCAGTATCCATTTTATCCAGCTTCCCCAGAACATTACTATAGTGCTAATTTGAAGTGTCATTCCCGAAAATCTATTTGTAAAACTAATCTCAGTACTAAAAGGATATAATTTCTGGAATAGTCTTTGAGTGTGAAAATCACAGAAAATAGGGTTAGAATACAAATACCCGTATTTGTAATTTTCTATTATCATGTCAATTATCAGGCATTAGTAAATGCAACTAGAATTTCGGTTGCATTTTGTGCAGCTCATGTCCCCGTTGCTCAAGGCTGTGCATCTGACATTTGTCTATAAGCTATTGAAATGTATCTTGATACAGAATGGTAATTATTTTCTTTTCTCAGGATGGAAAAATGGAACATAAATTATTTGACATTTTCTATAATAGCTATCAGATGTTTCCTAGTAAACAGATTATATTAAACAATCAGGGGCTCTGAAAAACTCATCATCATGTCCATGAATAAGGATGGAGCAGCAGACATTCTAAATTTAAAATATCAGAGGCACAGACACATACTCTGCCAGCTGGTCATTTTTGTCAACAGCACACATTTGCATTGTGGCTGTGCATCAGATGTTAGAACAGGGAACCACGCAAACCACTCAGACTCCTTCTTGCCAGGACAGATTCCACCTCCTCACCCAGCATGCACATAGCTGCCTCCCACAGATAGGAAGGGAGACACAGGATGAAGAGTGAAGCAAAACACAGGTGGTGTTTTATGGTATCATATAAGGGGAATACTGTCAGTGTTTTTCAGATTTTGTGAGTTTTGGTGCATTCAGCATTACTTTGGCTGATTCATGCCTGATGAATAGAAAAAATAGGAAACAATCATGTTTCCTTTATGCCTACAGAGACACTTCTCTGGTTTTGATTCACTTGGTAGCTTTGTGATTGTGGCCAACAACGTGTCCCAGACCTGCTCTCAGCTGCCTGGTGTTTCTAGGCAATGTCAATACATGGTTCTGCTGATCTGTTCCTGGGACAAGCCACTGTGGCTGAGAAGACCATGTAGTTTATCACGCTTCAGCCTGTCCCAGTCACAAACAATGGGAAAGGCAGAAAGCAAGCATCCTCCCTGGCCTTCAAGGAAGAGGATGGGAGATGCTACATGACTCTTCCTCATCCTGCACAATGTCCCTGACAGCTGGCAGATGACAAGCTGTGAAAGATCCCAAACCTGAGACATTAAGGACTCATTCAGCTGCTGGTCAAAGCTGGGAACAGCAGCTCACAAGCTGCAGTCTGCTTGGGCCACCTTCAAAGAACACCTGCTTACAGCTGGGAATAACAATAAAAGTCATATAATTACTTTCCTGGAAGGCATGAACAGTTTTGGTTGGGTTTTTCTTTTTTTTCCTTTTCTTTTTTTTCTTTTTTTTTTTTTTTTTTATTATTTTTTTCAGAGTTTTCAAATTCCTTTATCTGGGTTAAGGGCAGTTTCTGCTTCTGGTAACTCAAGAGTCCCACAGCTTACTACCAAAAATTAAGACTCAATCCTCAGGCTGTTCCAGGCTCAGCACATACAGATAAACATTCTTATGGACTTCAGTGTAAAATATGGGTATATTTAAAAGTTAAACTTCATCTCTGGTGATTTTCTGAAGTGGGTTAAGACTGCTCAATCAATGTCAGAAATAAGTCTTCACTATTTATGCTATGATGTAAATATACTTGACAACATTTTCCCTTTCTTTCTGTTAAAAACAAGCTTTGCAAGAAGATGTTTTTAACTTTGAGATACCTCAGTTGGTTTTGATTTATTTTCTTCCTTTTCTCAGTCCAATAGTGTATTTTACAATCCTAGTGAAAATACTAATGGTCTTTAGCTATCTTGATATGGCATCAGATGATATTACTAATATCACTGTAGCAGTAAAACATTTTCTTTCAGAAATATAGTATCATTACCATGAGAAATAGTATTTGCAAGCAGCACTTTCAAGAAAATTTAAGGAAATGCATGTCACTTCATCCTCATTTTAAGCTTTCTTTCATTTATTTTTTTCCAGCTGACCACAGTTGATCTTTGAGATAAGACATAAGAAAGCTTTCAAATTGAGAAAATGCATTATTGCTGAGCTCTATTGAGAGTATAAAGTGGGGAAAGAATTTTTGTCGTTTGATCATGCTGTTCATGAGAGAACTGTAAATCTCGCATATTTTACTAGATCCAATTTAATTTAAAAAATTAATAACACTTGAAAATCAAGATATGTATCTGCATAATTCCTTTCTTTAGGAGCCCATTTTGTTTTATTTCCTCTTCCTTTGCGTTCTTTCTCCATCTTCTTTGCATGAGATTATTCTGTAAAGGCTATATTTTCTTTTTCTCTTATTACTTTTTAATTTGCCTCCTTATTTTCTGGTAATGTGCCCTTATTAGTCAGTATGCTCTGCCTCTCACCTGTAAAGCAAAAGCAGCATTATCTATCCTGCATATTCCTAGTAGCTGATGAACGGGACACCACAATAAAAAGACGTTGTAAAAGGCAGAGCTAACTTCCACAAGTACACATGGAGAGAAATGCAGAGAAAGAAAGAAGCACCTTGAGGCGGTAGGCTGATACTTAAAATGTTACTTCTGATGCTGAATGTGAATTGTGTATATTAACGCATTCTCTCCCCTGAAATATGACTAATTTCTTGGCTGTGCAGAAACACAGAGATTTTAATTATGGCATTCTTGGGGTCTGAGACAGACAGACAAATCTGACAAACACCATTCAATATAAGTGAGATGGAGAAGCCTTTATTAGAGAAGTCGTCATTTCTGTCCGCCCCGTCTCTTTCTCCTCAAAAAGTGTCTAGGAAGTTGCTTTGAAAAAATTCAAATTAACTTTCAGGTGTAATTAATTGCAAGCCAAACCTGTGGAATTTTCTAGTGCAGATCTAGACCCCTGCCTCATTCCTAGCAAACATAATCAAAACCCAGTGGTATTCCACTAAAACTAAGCTAGCTTTCTTCCACTTTCGAAATCAAACTATAAAAGGCCCATAATGATCCAAATCAGTACTTTCTGCAAAATGTTCTTTTTCAAGACTTCCATTGTGATTGAAGCAAAAGGGGTTTGATTTGCAACTACTGGAGAAGAGCATATGAATTTAAAATCTTCACTACACCTGCTTCAACCAGGGGCGTCATAGTCATAGAATCACAGAATAGTTAGGGTTGGAAAGGACCTCAAGATCATCTAGTTCCAACCCCCCTGCCATGGGCAGGGACACCTCACACTAAACCATCCCACACAAGGCTTCCTCCAACCTGGCCTTGAACACCGCCAGGGATGGAGCACTCACAACCTCCCTGGGCAACCCATTCCAGTACCTCACCACCCTAACAGGAAAGAACTTTCTCCTTATATCCAATCTAAACTTCCCCTGATTAAGTTAGTCAGGTACTTTTGCACAGGCATACTCCGCAGTCACCAACACACCTCCCATTGATGACCCCGCAAAGTATACGAGGATGCTGTCATGAAGAAGCTAGCTAAACTAGGCATGCCAAGAGCTTGCTTAGATAGATGTTCCATCTGCTGCTGTATTTGACATTCCTTCCCTCTCAGTCCCAGCAAGAAAACTTCTTAATTCCCAGACTAAGCTCTGACCTCCCCGTTGATCTGAACAATGCTACAAGACAGAGAGACAAAGGCAGGGAGTCTCTCATAGTGGGTGAAGTTACTGCTTGGTTTCCCTTGAGAAAGCACCATCTGCTCTTTTAGCAAAGAAACACTGTAGCTTATTATGATGCTATAAACTTAGTTTTGCCTAAAGTGTTGATATGCTGTACAGACCAATAGTACAGACAGAGGATATCATGCTGCTACCGAGCTGCGCGCGTTCTACTTCCAATGAATGGCCAGAACCAGACAGAGACCGAACTGTATAATTCCTGAGCAATTCAAGGATAGACAGCATGCCCCTGGTGATTCATGCAATACTTTTGCCAAATGTTTCATCTAATATGGAACAGAATCTCAGGAAATAAATCACTCTTTCCTTTTGTCCTGTAATAATCACCTTGATGCTCAACTTGTAAATCCTGGTGTTACCCTGCAATATCACCCTTTCCCTGGCACGGCTGAGAGATTCTGGAGGTGCTTTTCATCACCAGCTCCCATGACAGCACGCTGGACTGGAGGTTTAGCTGCCTAACCACTGGCCTCTAGCATCACTTTAGATACTATAGGGCATCTGTGAAATCTGTATGGGCCTGAAAGACAAATCATAGGCTTACTAGTAGTACTGCACCCTTTTGGTGCAGTATCTTAGATTGCAGGTAGGCACTCTGAGATGGCACCACATATTTTAAAATAGCAGGCACCCGCTGTAATCCTAAGATACCTGAATTTGCTGCTAAGTAGAAAGCAGGGATGTTGTTACAACCTCTACCAAAACAGACACCCTGTGTGCTAGGTACTTGTCATAATTTTCAGTATCTAACAGCAGGCAGGTTTCAGGGATGGAATGTAGAAAAAGAGGTCCTGAAATATGTTAGAGCCAGTGAAATACTCACTGAAAGGAAGAGCCAGTTAAAAATAATTGCTGCCAGTAATGGTGGAAATACTTCATGCTGAAAAATGAACTTGTTATCATCTCACACAGAAGATGTGATAATCATCCTAAGTCTCAAAGAGCACTTCCTACACAAAATTCCCTGCTTCTCCAGCCAGGAGCGCAACTATCCATTTCAGGCCAAAAATTGCAGAGAAAGTACCACTGCCCTTAACCAAAATGAGACAACATCCATAAACCTGCAGGCTAGAGACTGGCCTGATACCACTCAACAATACGGCCATATCTACACATGGCACTATTTCCAAGTCTGGGATGTTGAACTTTTCTGCAATTTTCTTCATATTAAACCTGTTGTTCCAAAAACAAATACCACAAGACACGGCAAAGACAGATGGCGAAGCACACTGAAACAAAATAGCCTTTTACAAGTTCAGAAATCTAGAAACCATGGCTAGTACCCAGTTCTTTTTTATTAGATAGTACCCAGTTCCTTTTTATTAGATAAGGTTGCCCTAAATTTCAGTCTTCCAGAGTGGCACAGCAAAGAACCACCTTTGGTCCTGAGGACCTGATGACCCACTACATGTTCCCTGGAGGCACCATTTCAGACTAGCTCCAGGCTGGCACCAGGTACTGAATGCCCATTAGCACCTGGAGCATGGTAGGTCCAACCTTTAACTGCATGCTTCATTCTAGTTTTCTCTGAAATGAATGCAGTGTACGTTCACCAAAACCACCCCATGATGTAAATCACAGCACAGCAAGCAGGGACAACTAGGAGGTTCACTTGGGACCAGGAGTCCACTTCTGAGCTCAGATGCCAGCTTTCAGAGGGACATCCTCAACTGAGAGCCTCCCTCTCTCCCTCTTGCCTCTGAGAGTCAGATGAAACATGCTGCTTCACCTGTCTGTCCTCTCTGGGGAGACAGAAGTTTTCTTCAGAATAGTGGCCTGCTGATGGGAAGATTTTAATTCAGTTACTAGTACTTTTCCAGCCAAAACCTATGTTGTTGAGAAACATCAAACCTACGGTGAGAAAGAAAAACAAAACCCAACCAAATCTCTTCAGGCTTTCCTGTGAAGGAGTGATACTACCTTTGTTACTACAAAGCCATCCATGATTTTTGTTGTATTTTAAGTCTTTCTCTCTCCAGAATGCCCAAAATAAAACCGGCACAGGAGATGCAGAAGACCCTTCTGCTGCTCAGAGCCTCTGAAGAGCAGAGAGGGTTGGGAAGTTAACCACACACAGAGTTCCACTGACTTGCTCCCGGAAAGTCTGCCTTTTTATTGGTATTCTTGGCTGCTCCCGACTGTAGCAACTGATAGAGAAACTGCACAATTCTGAACAGCAATTCATCCTGTCTGAATGGCAGGTATTCATACTGGAGAGGATCTATTTGTGCCCATTCATATCCTCATTCAAAAGCATTTCTTCATCTCTAAAAGGCATTCTTGATAAGATCATTAAAAAGCAAATAATCAATGCATAAGACATTTGCTTCAAAGCTCAATCAAAAACTACAGAAGCAGGTAAATTATTTGAGCGTTTACCTCCATCTTATTTTGTTATCTGCACTTATTTCTGGCTCCAAAAGCAACTTTGAAACTGAGCCTCTAAGGGACACCCTCTCCTGAAAGAGACAGAGTTTCTCTTAATTTTTTGTTCAACAGCTCACCCCAAATGCAGGTTATACCTAGAGCTTCCCTGAGGATTAAGGACAATCCTACCTGATAAAAAAAAAGAGCACTGAGGGCAGTATCGTGAGCTACTTCACCTTTTCAGAGAAGGGAGCAGGTGCATGAAGAGCTCAGGATTCGATA
This sequence comes from Lathamus discolor, assembly GCF_037157495.1. Lineage (NCBI taxonomy): Eukaryota > Metazoa > Chordata > Aves > Psittaciformes > Psittacidae > Lathamus > Lathamus discolor. The sequence continues at coordinate 96,895,775 of NC_088885.1, read as the reverse complement.
AGAGAATGCCTTCCGAGAATGCTTTGCTATTCATCAGTTAATTTTTACAAAGGACTATGCAGATGAAAATCAGTTTTCAAATAGTAAGGGTTATGGTAAGTCACTAGGAGGCAAGGAATACTCAAATCCAGAAGCAAGGAAGGAGGCTGGAAAATTCTGGATGCAAACCTGAGTCAAGGAGCAGAAAACCATTGTTTCAGAAAAGAGGGATGTGAGGTAACTGATACAGTTTCCAAAGGAACTGCTTTCAGATCTGAGTACGAAAGGAAGCAGAGAAGGAGGGAAAAATGAAAGAAGACTACAGTCGGTTAAGATTTGCAGAGCAAAGATAAGGGCAGCAGAAAAGAATGATTTAATGCTAGCTAAAGTGATTACAGAGAACAAAGGGGCTCTTATAAATATACTGCGGCTGCGATGGGGGAAGAAATACCAGTGAGAAATTATGACTGTTAATAAATAGGGAGAGAAACAATACAAAAGACTACCATGAAGCGGCTGAGCACATGATTGCTACCTTAAAAATCTGAAGTCATTGATAGAAAAATATTTTTCCAAGAGGTATTGGCAATTCGGGAATTAGTAGATTCTTGTAAACATTACTTCCAATAAGGGGGGAAAAAAGCACATAGAAAACATAAGTAAAAAGCTTCACTTATGCTAGTGACTTAATGATAATTTCATCAAGGAACTCCTCTTGAAGGAGTGGAATTTTTAGCTGTACAAAACTGGATCGCATCCATGGAGTGTTAATATTGGTTCTGTTTAAACCCTTTGGCAAAGCATAAAACTACCAATAAAAATGTATATAAACCAAAAAAAAAACCCAAACAGTAGCATGTCAATAGGCAATACTGTATGTCATCTCATCTCAGAAAGTCCATTACCACTGTAAACTACAATCAGTTTTCAACATAGTCCTATGGAAGTTATCATTTAAGTCCTTTGAATCAGGTCTTTCAAGACAGATAAAAACTAAACATAGGAGTAAATTAACATTTGATAAAGCATGAACATGATAACATAATATTAGAAACGTAAAACATTAACAGTTTCAAAGATTCAGCTGCCCCAATGAAAGCAGATAATGATCTCCCCTAGGCTGCAAGCATGATGCCACATCTGAAAGCAAAGATCTGACCAGGTTTTGTGTCCACCACTCAGTAGCCAGACTCTATAACAGACTAAAACATACAGGGGAGTTCTCCATCCAGAGCATAGATACACTGTCCATGCTCCTTGCATATGCCACAGCCGACTCTCTGGCTCTGCCAAGTGCGCCAAAACATGGGCACCCACTGCCCCCCTTGCACCAGCCCTGCCAAGCCTTTGCTTCTGCAAGTCACATGCTACAGGATTTGTAGATACAAAGCAGAAAATAAACTCAATATATCCTTAGGTGACATCTCTCTGGCAGCAAAAAGTTACCAACAAAACACTGAAATCGCAGGTGACTACTGCAGACCCTTAATGAAGAGGAATAATATAGAACCTCCATGAAAATCTCTGATTTTCACTCATTTGTTCAAAGAAGAGCAAATATATTAGAAAGTACTTGAAGGTGTTAAGTCTCTGCCTATATAGGGAAAGATAGGAGGATGAAAAAGCATAATAAAAGAATACAAAAATAATAATTTATTTTTAGCTCAATATAACAATCATCCATAACTGAACTCTGATTTGCCAATGAAAATAGAACTTTAAAACATACAACACAATCAGCATACTTCAAAGCATACAGGAAGTCATTTATCATTGAAATAAAAGGCTCCAGCTCAGGAAATACCAGTCAGACATGGCAGTGGTGTCCTGGGCCAGAACTCAGTGCAGACAGTGGGGAAATCAGCTTCATCCTAGGGATGACCAAATACTCTGAAAACAAAATAACCCCTGACATCCGTCTGCCTGAATTTCCATGATTAATTATTAAAACTCCTTTTACATTGTCCAAGTGCGTCTTAGAGACCCCAAAGCACAGAGGAAAAGAGGCTCCCCTCCCCGAGGCTCCCCTCCCCAAGGCTCCCAGAGCACCTTGACCATAAGGAGCTGCCAAGTAGTGGCAGATGAGTGATGGACAAGGTGACCAGGGCAAGCCTATGAGGCACTTTTAGTCAGGGCATGGGAGGAAGCACAGAAAATAAAAGAAGTCTTTCTTCCTTTGTCTGTGCAAAAAAAGCAGAGAGCCTTCTTATGAATGGATATAGTCAACAACAACAAAGTCAAGCCTTGGCAACCGAGGCTGAGAAGAAAGAAAAGTGAGCAGCAGTAGTGTCCAAGCAGAAAGTGGCAGGAGCAGGATAAAAAGAAAGGGAGCCCACTTGGTAGGGGAAGAGTTATGGGAGGCCTGAAGACAAAAGAACAAGAAACTTAAACTAGAGGCTGCCAAAGGTGTCAGCACAAGGTTTCAGACAGGAAGGTAGTAAGGTCATCATGACAGGCAAGAAAGGGGAATTTGATGGCTATCTTTCACAGGGCTTGAAGTAGGGGGTGGAGGTGTCAGCATAGATTACAACAAACAAAACAGGAGGCAACACATAGATCTTGTTTCTTCTGTTGCAACAGGCCAAAAGGCCAGCCAGGGTAAATGTTTTTCAGGAATAATTGTCAGGATTTAAATGGACCCTAAATGTGCAAGCCACAGATGGTGGTAACGATGCTGAGTTGCAGATAGAACACTAGCAGAAGAGAGAAAGGGATCTTCATTGTGCTTCCTGAAATTAGGTTTGGGAAGGGGTTGTGCTTAAGAAATAGTAGTAACAAAGAGAAGGCCAGACCCACAATGAGTCTGAACAGACCCAGATATCTGGTGCTGATGGACACAAAGGTTCCCAGGGAATGCTACAAGAAGCCCATTCACAAACCTTGACCAGTCACTCTTACACGTGTCATCTGCTGCTGTCATTTCAAGAAAGAGCATCAGCAAAAAGCACTGGAGAACAGCAGAGGAAAGACACTATATGAGAAAGAAAATTCAGCTAAGAGGAAGGATGCTTAGTGAGAAAGAAAGCAAATCGAGCTGCGAGGAAGCATACTGTGTAACCGAGAGTCTGATCCCGAGTCCATCAAAATATAATGCACACACACAGCTGGCAGGAGGCAGAGGGACAGGCAGACAGTTGGCCAAACAATACTGCAGAGAGAACCAGTAGAAGAGGAATTGGAGGTGGGAAAGAGGAAGAGAGAAAAAAAAGAAGGCCATAGTCTGAGAATACATTCCTTTAAGCAAAGGCATGAGTTAAAGTGAGTGTAAGCTACCACAGTGAAGTAACTGATGGCAGGTACAAAGCTTAGTTCTGGTTATTTGTCCAGTTCATTAGAAACCTCAGGGAGAGAAATACAGGGAAGAATGCAGAAAAATTATGTGCTTGAACAAAATAACTGGGGAAAGGTGAGGCAGCCATCAGGGTATCATAAAAACAAAAGACACAGACCAGGACTATTTGTGGGGAGGGAAAAGAGTTTTTTGAGGACAGAAGGAACCAGTGTCTGCTCTGAAGAAAGGCAGGCAGACATACGACCTGAGTGTGCAGAAGACAAGCTGTGACAGAAGAAAGCAGAAAAAGCAAGAAAATGTTTTCTGCAATGGGTCCTTGGGTGGTCTTGAGATTTCTTCTGTGGAGAAGCGTGACTGATACCTATGCCAGGCATGAGCCAGAGCTGGGTGCTTTAAACACACAGTGCTGAGAGAGGAAAATGATAGCCCAGGGTTAATGACAGACTGGGTAGAAATCATAGAACCATAGAATCAATTAAGTTGGAAAAGTCCTTTAAGATCATCAAGTCCAACCATTACCGAACGACTGCCAAGGCCACCACTAAACCACATCACTAAGGGCCTCATGTACATGATTTTGAACACTACCAGGGATGGTAACTCCACCACTGCCCTGGGCAGCCTGTTCCAATGTTTGACAACCCTAGCGCAGCTTGAGGCTGTTATCTCTTGTCCTATCCCTTAATTGGGAAAAGAGACCAGCCACCTCCTGGGATGAAATGAAAAGCAAATTAAGGAGAGCAGTGAGGGGGAGGATGGTGTTGGGACTGAGGCGTCAGGGATGTTGGTGGATGGGAGGTCACAGAAAGGCCAGGTGAGGACAGGCGGGTGGAAAGGGGATGTGGGGTTTTGAAAGAAAGGTGGTGGTCAGACAGAGGGAACTGGGTTGGTGGGAGATCAGAGAGCAAATGCCTCCCCATCCCAGAAGGTGGAAGGGGTGGGTGTCAGTGTGTCATTTGTTCAGTGTTTCATAACCCTGTGTCAAAGAACAGGATCCTTAATAGAACAGGCATTAAAATGTGTTACAGGCTGAGGTTTTATATGATTATTTATTTTTTTTACTCTCCCAGGCCAAAATGAATGTCTATATTTTGCATCCTTAAGTTTTTCCCCTGCTTTAATACAAAGCTGAATTAAAAAAACCCAACAAAACACAAAACATTTAAGCAAGTTTACAGCACAGTAAATAGATGCAGCCCACCTTAATAGATAAAAGTATAGCAGCACTCCAAAGCCTTTAGATGTTGGTGTGGACAAGAGTAATTTGATTTTAAACTATTGTTATTCCCAGTGTTTATTGCTGTGCTTTCTCGTTTTACTGCATTTCTATTGTATTCAACAAAAACCACATCACTTGTCTTGAAATTTAGTATCTGCTCACCTAGCATCCTTTTCCTATAAAGGAGATGGACCAATAAAATTTCCCAGTACCATGGTAAGATTTGTATTCTGCACACAACCTCCTAGTTACTTTATTTATAAAGAGAGTGAGTGACATGGGTACAAGGTAGTCCTCTGGCTGGGGGTCAGTGTAGATAGGTGCACAGGAGCATGATCTGTAGGACACTACAAACCTCAGCTGGCATGCAGGAGAGATTTCAAACATTTGATTCAGCTATGACTTCATTGTGGTTGGTTAAAGCTTGATTAAGCTGTGGTTAAGTTAACCATGCGAAGAGAAAGAAACCTACTAGAAGAAGCTTCTGTAAGATATAGAAAACACATTAAAATCTGCCTTTTTTCCTCACGCACATTTTGAATTTTAGTGCTGGTTTAAGGCTGAGAGTTAACATTCAAAGCCTTGTCTTTAAATACTGGCTGGTAAAACCCAACAGCTTTATATTACAAATCCGCAGAATGGCTTTATAAGTGCATTTCTATTGTTTAGTGAAAGTTAATTGCTTAACTAAATACCAAATTTCTCTGACAATCCCCTCTGGCCTTTTCTCATAGTTGCTCCATTTTTTGAGCTACACCCATCACCTTCTCAAGAGCTAGCACGCAGACACTCAATTCTGCAAATAGTGACTAAGTGAAAATAAAATAACATGTTAGTCTCCTGAGCCTCCCTGACGCATGCTGCTCTGGACAAAAGGGAAGATATTGATCAGGGACTTCATGGTTGTATTTAACCTTCTAATATATTTCTGTTAGTTGAACTTATCTTTCCTGGAAGAACTGCAGCATCTACAGAAACCCATCACTGCAAACACTCGCCATTTCTTATCAAATACATACATGGGAAGAGCTGCTCCTCCTAGATGTAAACTTTGTTCCCTTAAAAGTATACATTTCCCTCTCAAGATGTCAGCTGCATTATTTAGCCTATTTATAGATAAGTAAAATGAATAGCAGATGGCCTGTGCAGACTAGGATTTTCAGACGTGTTGCAACTCATAACAGAAGATGGGTCTTCGACTCAGCTAACAACGACCAGGAACAGCCATCTGTGACCTGGAACATGCCTCTCTAAATTTCCTACAGTAGCAATTGCAGAAGCAGCGCTGGCTAAGTAGGATCGATGAGAAATCTTGATGGATTATTCCAGTTTTGATCAAGCCAGAGGGTGCCACACAGCGAGGTAGCGATGCTGCTGGGAACCGAACTGATTCTGGCAGGTTCTCCCCTCCTCTGACTCACAGGTGACACTTCTTATCTTCCCAGGTGCCTGGGCAGCTCTCACATAGTTTTTCGTGCCATTAAAATTTCCCAGAATAGTCTGCTTATCGGATGGATAGTTTTAAACATCTTTACTAGAAGTCTCCTAAAAGCAGCTGTTAAAGAGCTTCATGCCTCACACAACTAAACTTCACTCTTTTCCAAAAAGCCAGGGTGAACAGAACGAAGGAGAGAACAAAACCTTTTGAACAATAGTGTTCCGTTTTTAAAGTAGAAATTAAAATGCTAATTCAAGCTCAATGTCTTCCTTTTTACTGTTATTCCACTTACACACAACCCCCCTAAATTATAACTTGTATACAGGGGAGGCATTTATAATTAACTTTTTTTTTTGACAGGTTTATTCTTGTATAATATCTAAATATTCACTTAAGACTCATCTCTCTGCGCTGTATGGTACACTAAGCTAAATTGATACAGAAGGCTGGAGAGAGTGGGGTTCAAATGAGGCTAATAGTCACATTTTTGTTATGTGGAACAGAGGGAAGAGCTGGTCTGGTTCATCATTTCAGCTGGCTTTTGTATTTTTTATTTTTTTAGGAGAATCATAATTACCACTTAGAGGAAGACATTCGTATAGTGGAGAGCACTCATTTCACAGCCTTATTCTTTTCAGAGACCCTTCCTGACATCACAAGTCTCTGATTGCTCTAGAAAGACCCCAAGGAGTTCATTTATTTACCATCAAAGCTAAAGGAAGAAAGCCAGAGAAGCAAAAGCCAGTCTTCGTTTAAAGGGACAACACGCTGGTTCTTTAGATTTGCAAGACAGGAGCACAAAGAACCTTGTCAGACTATGCTCAACTCAGATGTGGCCTAGAAAAGAAAAAACTAGGGATATAAAGGACTCATGCAGGTAAGTAGCTATTAAAAAAAAAAAAAAAAGGATCCTAATTAAACTTGCTCTCTTTGCAGTTGTTTGCAGTAAGAAATTCTTCCAACCTTAAAGCTTAACCAACTCTTTCTCCTCCCTTCTCAAGAGTAACAGTTCATGTGATATTCCAGCCCTGGAGATATGTAATACCACTGGTATGTACCAGGACAGGAGTCAATCAGAAAATCCATTTCCCCAATTCCCCAATTCCAGACATTCTCCAATTTCCAGAAATAAGAGTACATTTCCTGCAGCTGTGAAACTGGTGAGGAATCATAGAATCATAGAACAGTTAGGATTGGAAAGGACCTTAAGATCATCTAGTTCCAACCCAACCCCCATGCATGGAAAGTAGGTTTCATTGAGAAAGACAGAGGCAAATTAAAATAGCATTATCAATTATTGCCACTCTTAAGCTCCTAAAAGTGTTGAGGCAGGCTCTCCATATTAGAGTCATAGTAACGAAATGTTGTTTGCAGCTAGAAATGAAAGTTCCCCGCATATAGTTTTTGATTTCTATGTTCCCAAAGTTTCTGTTGGCCATTACTGGCTATCTTGTCTGATCACTTCTAAGAGCTGAGACATTCAAAATCTCATTATTGCAAACCTCAGCACCACAGAGCTATCGTTTCCTTTTTAAGCAACAAAAGAAGCAACTGAGTACAGTTTAATATCTGAGGAGAAAGTGCCCATGTTGTCCTTATGGCACAGGAACTTGGTGAGGCTGTCTCTGGTTAGTTTGGTCTCTGTTTGTAGGGACTATATACTTCATTTTCCAGCCTTTCCTGAGGGCTGGTTTTCAGAAGACTTGACAAGGTGGCATTTGCCCACTAGCCAGAAATGCAAGCTTATTCAAATGTAAACATGAAAGCTAAGCTGTGAGGTCCATGTAGCACCCAACTACTAAGTCTCCAGGCCACAAAAAAAAATCAAATAGGTTGTTAACATTTGTTGGAAGCAGCTGAAAACCATTTCTCATAAAATTTATAGGATATATTACCTTGCTGGGAGATTTATTCACCTAGTTGTAGGGAAAGACTGGATATTTTTTGCGTCTCTCTCCTTGCTGCCTGGGGAGGTGCCCATGCTGCGCTATATTTTCTAGATGCACCTGGGTAGTATATTACTTCATGCTGTGTCTTAATGTGCTCACTTCTTCAACAGTCTACTATCACTCCTTTCTTCTCATTTCAACTGATGATAGCTCCATTGTCACTTTCCTGCTCATACTAGAAGAATTCTGCAGGAAATACTGATTTTCATCTGCTGGAACCAACTTGATGGCAAGGCTTTGGTTGGTCCCCCCATCCCCTTGAGTATTGTCCATCATGTACTAGCTCCCTCAACAGTTACTGACTGGTATGTCAGTGATGTGCAAAGCTGGGCCCACTTGGTTTCCAGCTGGTTGAGTAAGTTTTGCTGTTGCCTCACATAACCTATTTTAATTCCGAGAAAATTCACAGTGGCCTCTGATCAGGTCCTCCTTTGGCATGGATGGCCAGCTCAATTTGCAGGGGCCAGTTGAGCCTTGCTGATGAATCTGTTTCTCTCTGGCAGAATGAAAATTAAGCAAGGCAAACTAATCAGGAGACAAGATGTAACAGATGCAGCTCCTCATACAAATAATGCCACATCATACACCCCTAACAATTCAAGTTAGGCTGATATTGATTCTAGGTAACATCACACAACAGCAGACAGGCAAGGAAATGAGTATGCTGCCATCTTTGTTTCTTTATGTATTTTTATTATTGTGAACCAACAGTTTTATGACAGACAGCAAAGTTGATAGTATTCTCCAGTGAGATTACTGTTTCTCTATGAAGGGTAACTCTGGTGGTAAACAGACTTTTGTAAAGCAGTTAAATTAGAATTATTAAAAAAAATAGTAACACACAGGTATCTGTGACACTTGTTGACTTCCAAATCAACAGTAACTGTAAGTCAGGGATTGTTATTTCTGTGAGGGCATTTTCAATGAGGTGCTCAGATAGATGTTCTCAGCCTGACACCATTCAACAATTCTATCAGTGGTCTGAGAGAAAATACAGTCTTTATCCGAATAAAGTTCACAGGCCATACAACAGATGAAAGGGTGAATGCTGCAGAGAAAGGCAAACCTGCAGAGTGATCTGTTTTCTCCTTGTTGCTTAAGCTTGCTCGAACTCCCAAAGGGCTTTTAATACCACAATACTAAGTCATGGCAATGGCAAGAACAAGAGAAAGAAAAAAAATTATGTTCATGGCTGTAGAATAAGGAGCTTTGTCATGGAAAAGGTTTTAGAGGTCACCAAAATGAGTTTGAAACCTGTAGCTAACAGGAACTGACACTCCTATTCCCACTTCCCCACAAAAGGGAAACTCTGTTAGAAGTCTACTAAGAGATCGGGGATGAGTGATAAGACCAAAATCTGTAAAGTAAAACCCCGCTTAAGTGATTGCTGAGCTGTTTAGCTTACACATTATCTCCTAGATCAAAAGGCATGAAGATGTTCTAGACGCGCAACCTGTCAGGCTGCCCTCCTCGCCACAGCTGTGTCCCCAGCCAATCACTGCTCCAGCCTGTGCACTCCTCGCAAAATCATCCTGCTGTGGTTAACAAGCATCTCCCTAGGGTAGGAACCCATCAGCACTCTGAAATATTGGTAGAAGAGTCCTCAAAACATCCCTGTTTTCAAGCCTACTCCAGCTCAGCAATAGTGACTGAAACAACTCCTTGACTTCCTCTCTGAAAATTATCATCAGGTACAGTTTACAATTCTCCCCAATTCCTGTTGAAAGAGAAAATATTTCATTCTCGTTCTCACCATTTCTTGATATACAAGTATCATTTGGGTTTTTTTTGAATTCAGAAGAAAATATTTATTGAATGTTTCCCTGAGTTGAGCACTTTTCAGTCCTACTATTGCCAGTTTATTACTCTTTCCACATAGTAATGCAAAAAATATCTTTGTTAAGAGGGTTCTTTTCATCCTATTGTGCCTTGAAAACATTCTGATTTGTTCTTACCTCTGCTGGGCTTTGTTTTCTTCTCTTTTGTGTCCTCTTACTTCTATTTTAAACCCACCACACTTCCTAATATTGAATTTACATCAACATCCTCATTTTTCATTTCATAACCATATATGCATGTGGTTGTATACGTACACACACACGATGAGCTAGGTGACCCCCGGAGGTGGTTTGCAACATAGCTACTCCATAACTGATTCTACACATAGATAAATTAAAAAATATAAATGGACCTGTTGATGTGCATGTGGAAATTTTAATTTACCTCTTAACTTTGCTTCTCCCCTTCCCCCCCCCCCCCCCGCCCCCAGCAGACTGTGAATAGTGAAGTATACTTGAGCATTTCATAAAATATACTTGGAATTAAAACTTTAATGTAATCTGCGTACTCGATGAAAGTAGCTTTTCCTCAGAGCTTAATTAGCATTGTCGGCTTTGTGAAACTGGCTCTTTTAAAAGCCCAAGAACACACGTAATTGTCTGAGGTTTATGCTTTTATCATATTAGTAACGTGCAAACAAAAATTATTATTTGTACCTCACCAACAACTGCTTTTGTGACAAGTTCCCTTTTTTCTTTAAAGGTCAGCTTTCTTCTGCCGTGTCCATGTGCAAGCATGGAAAACTGCCCTTGGTTTTCAAAGAGAAGAGACATCACAGCTCTGATGGACTCCTCAGCCACATCAATGACACTTTCCAGGCACATGCATGGCTGCACGCTTCCCCAAATCATGTGCATCTTCTTCCTGTCATTGTCAGGATCTGCTGAAGTGGAGGAGACCCACAGCACCCCACTTCCAGCCCTCTATAACTACCTGAAAGAAATATTCAACGAGGAGGTGGCTGGTCTCCTCTCCCAATTAACAAAGGATAGGACAAGAGGTAACGGCCTCAAGCTGCACCAGGGGAGGTTTAGATTGGATATTAGGAAAAATTTTTTCACCAGAGAGTGTGCTCAGGCATTGGAATAGGCTGCCCAGGCATTGGCACAGGCTGCCCAGGCAGTGGTGGAATCACCATCCCTGGAAGCGTTCAAAAACTGTGTGGATACGGCCCTCAGTGACATGGTTTAGTGGTGGCCTTGGCAGTCCTGGGGTAACGTTTGGACTTCATGATCTTAAAGGTCTTTTCCAACCTAGTTGATTCTATGATTCTCTCCCAAGTGCCCTGGCTGTGCTATGGTGCCAGTTCCCTCTTGGGCAGCTCTCACCTGGCTATAGGCCACCAGCACCTGCCTCAGCTCCTCTGCTCCCCAGAAGGTGCTCTGGGGCCCCCAGACCTGAGCAGCAAAGCATGACTTGAAAGTTCACAAAAGCTTTCCTTAGGCAATTAAATGCTATCACCGTAGGACTAGTAGCAGAGGAACTCTGCCCTGCAGTACTTATAAATTTCAAGGACAAAGCTCCCACACATATTTCTTGAACCTTGGCTGCTTCTGTTAGAACAAAGCATCTCATATACGTTAAGCATAGCTGCCTAGAGACAGTCTGCCATCACATCCCCCAGAACCATGTGGTGATCTGTAGCAGTGTGGCCTAGGACAGCACCTACAACTCATCCATACGCATTGAAGACCAGTTACATCTCGGTTGTCAGGGATTTGGAAACAGGCTACATAATTCCTGGCATAGAGCTCTAGTGGTCTCTCTCTCAGTTGAAGCTCAGGAGCTGAGCTGATGATGTTGATTACAAATACCTCAGCAGAAAGATGGCTCCTGACGGCAGGGAGCACTTTAATTTAGGAAACAAAAGGACAACAAGTTTTGGCTGTTGGAAGCAGAAGCTTGAACGTATTCAAAGCCGCAACATGGAGCACATATCATACTGAGGAGTTCTAACCACTGTGGCAATATACCTCAGGACTTGGAGGATGTTTTGCCTTTTCAAGTCTTCAAAAATCAAGCTTGGGATGTCTTCCTAAATTCCGTGTTATAGCTCAGCCAGAAATTAAGGACTTTCTATGAGAATTACTGAATGAACGTCTAGACCATACACATGCAGAATTTAGGCTACATGTTCATAGCAGTCCCTTCTGGCCTTAAAACTAAATTTCAGATGATTTCTCCTCCCATTTCACATTCTGTGATGATTTAAAAATGTAATTTCTCTTGGCTTAAAAAAAAAGGTAATACACACACCCGTGTGCTTTGAATGAGTTTAACTAAGGCTTATGTTTGTAAACCAGCCTTAATCTAAATTGCATTATATGAAAGGTGCTCAATATTCAAATATCCAAATGCTATTATTTGCAGAATTTGCAAGTCTGCAATAGTGCTATGTTCCCATTTCACTGTGTATTTTCAGTGACAGTATTTAAAAGACTACCTGCAAAACCCCAGCTTTAAATTATTATCCTCAGTGAGAGATTAAGGTGGAAGAAATATACAAAATATTTCAAATTCCTTTCAAATTTGTCTTTAAAGAGATAAAATAACTAAATAATATTAAGCAGGCTTTCAAAGACAGAAAAACACTTTTTTTCACAAACAATTAGTTTTACAAGGTCATTTGAAAACCGAGTGCTTCATATGCTTTTTGCAATACTTTAATTTTTGTAATCATACGTTTAACACAATCTGCAGTATATCATTCATGAGTATATTTCCATATATTCTGGTGACAGCTGAATTAATCGAATACTTATATACCAGACACAATGATTTATATCAACTGGAACTCTATGTTAATTACCCAATAAATATAAGCTCACAGGATTGCTGTGCAACGTAATTTCTGTAAAAACACATTTTCCCCCAGAGAAGTCAGCAGACTTGCCATTTATTTTGTCATAACAACATTGCAGGGAAGAGGTAGATAGAGAAAAAAGGGATACTTTACTACACATATTTGTAAATTGATCTAGTATTTTGATCTATTGTTTGCCTTTTCTTTTAAATTACCATTTTTTTCTAAAGAAAACATTTGCTTTTTCTGCTAAGCAAACATTTTTTGCACCAGTCCTCTGTGGATATTTGCCACAACAAAATTAAATTCACAAATATTTTTTTTTTCTCCATACTACAAAAATACATATGAAAAAGCAAGTTCAATAGTTCATAAAAAATTAAGGCATCTAAATGCCACATCACAAACATGAAACACTAAAGTATTGAATGTCTTTAAAGTCTCCTATTATATTTTATTCCATACCTGTCTTAGACATCTATGCCCTCTGGTACTCCCGTCACCCCTCAAAACAAATATTGCAAAATGGAAGATCAGTGATTTTTGTGGTCTATGTAGGTTGATAGTTTTGGGTAGAGTAACAGGGTATTCAAAGCCCTGCTAGAGAAGAGCCTTCAGGGCATTATGTGTCTGCCCATTTACCCCTTTAAGGCTATAGAGGCACTGTTCTGAGCTCTACAATGTTAAGATTTAGACTGATGCAGATTTTGATGTGCTTTTAAAGCACTGGCAGAGTGCTCAGTGTAGAAACAAGCTCTCCTTAGGTTTTGTTAGAAATTGTAGGAAAACCTATCAAGCTTATTGTTAAAATCTTCATTTATCTTAAAATGCTAAGAAATCTTTCTCTTATTGTTGCACACAGATATAGCCTGTTATTTATACTTGTAACAAACAATGCTGAGGAGGCAGGGAAACACAACACCTCCACAATTGAATCTGCAGCTCCAAGACAGTGGTTTCCAAAGTGAATCTGAACAGAGAGTCAAATTTGTCTGGACCTCTCTGAGGTCTGGATCAGAAAGAGGGAAAGACAAATACGCTCAAGGAAGCTGGATATGGCCACGCCAGACAACTCTGAAAAATCACATCTGTCTAAATATCCACCCCATACAGCTATAATCAATCTATGCTGACTGCTCTAAGTACCTGCACATACTTCGCATACTTCAGAAGAGAATAAGAGGATGTCAGTAAAAATGACTCAAATAACCTCACAGTGCAGCTTGAACAGTAGGACTAAAAGTGGCAACCAGAACAGCTGAAGGCAACAGTGGGTACAAGTGATGGGTCCAATCACAACTTTGTTTTTTCATTCCTCCTGGACCAAGGATGATTTTGAGACAAGGAAACAATAAGTGTGTCTTCCCCTTACTGTTCCTAGAACCAGAAAATAAAATCTTGCTTGAAATTCTTGTGCTCTTCCAATAGCTGGGTCACTTTAGGCTAAATACAGAGTGCAAAAACTGTTTCTGACACAGTTCATGAACAGTAAAAGGTCTTTGCCCTGACACAAGAAATTCAACCTCAGTGCAAGATGATAAAAGCAAAAAAATAATTGTAGAACAGGAGTGGACATGAAGCACAAACTGTTCTTGAAAGAGGTGTGTTTTGAGGAAGGAAGAAGACAGCACCAGGCCAAACACAGAGCATGCCTGAACACACAAACACCAGGAAAAACCTTGTCCCTTGCATATCCAGTGGTGATGTTTGTGACGGTCCTTAGAACCAGAGACGGCATACTCCAGCATCCCTGTGGAGAGCTCCATCTCCTGCAGATACAAGCAGTGCTGTACCTCAGTTTTACAGTGCCCAAGAGTCTTGACAAGTATGGTCCTACAATTACTTTCTTGTTTGCATCTTCCTGCTCCTCAACTTTTGCTTCACTATTAAACTCACTAAGTATAGCAATATAATCAGCATCCAATTTTCCCCAGGGGATGGAGAGAGAAAAGAGAAGGATCCTACATGACAAATGCTATCATTCTAATGCCTAGGCAGGTACTCAAATACCACGTACTTCAATACAAGGCTGTGGGCTTGTCACAGCAACATGTTAGAAGAAGAAGGTGGAAAGGCTGCCTTTACCTCCTCTGTTCATAAGCCCAAATTACTGAAATACCACAAGGCTAAGAAAAGGAGAAGAGAAAAACACTGTATGTATAAGAAGAATCTCAGAGAGAAATCCATGACATCAAGAGAGACTGAGAAAGTGACAGATTGCAGAGGAAGTTTCTGAACTCTACGTTGTGCCCACTGTGAAAAGCTGAAGATGCTGGAATGTTTCTTGTGCACAGGGCTGCTGCCAGAGGATGGGACAGTTGCTGAATGCAGCAAAAAGCTGTTTCCCAAGGGCTGCAAAACTATTTTTCATGAAGATGTTACCAGAAGTATTCTTGCTCAAAAACACACATTATTTCTTCAGCTGTAATTCTGACAGCATACTCTTTCTATAGTAGTAGTTCTGTGGGCATTGGTACACGAGTAATACTATTGCTACTCTAGGATACTGCTACAGGAGCACACTACATGGAGAACATACCTTTATAAGCACAAGACCATGTGTTTCATCCAGCCTTACAAAAAATATATACATACATAACACGATAGTGTGTCCAGCACTATTGCACTGTTATCCAGCTGCCAAGCGCTTCTGTCAAACCCAACTGTCAGACATCCTAAATCATCTTGTCCCAGGGACAACCTTAACATCAAAATCGCTACGTGTACAAGTTCAGCACACCACCAGAGCACTTGCTCTGTCTTCCTCACAGCACAGAGTAAAAATTATGGGAGCAGAGTATGACTCATGTCTGTACTAAACAGCAAGGTGATTCCACATCTACAAACAATATTAATTGGAGAAAGAAAAGGGTGCAGTTTCTTTGTCACCAGTCTAACTTTCTTCATCAAAAGTTTGCAACATATAAGGAAATGATGCAAAAATTAATTATAAACTTTTGTCATATCAACCTCAGCCATTTTAATATGGAACTCTAGGAATGAAATCAGAGTATGCTCAGAAAACCCTGACAATTATAATTTCTTTTTAAATAGCACAAATAGATGTTCCAATGAAAAATCTCAATTAAAAATTGTTAATCAAACGTTTTGAATTAATTAGATATGAATGATAAAGACAAAAACCAGCTTGGGCATGTTCCATATTTCTGATTCCAAATTGGAAAAATGCCTAGCTGGTTTTAATTTAAAGACTTGATCCAGTCACTGCAGATTAGGTCCAGCAGCATGTCTCTTAATTTGGGATTTGGACATAACTTTTTTCTGAAATTAATTAGGAGATTTTCAAAGGTACTGGTAAGCATTAAATAATTAACTTCAGCTTTGAAAATCCATGAATGATAAATATATGGAATTTGCAGTTGTACAAAGATATCAGAGCAAATTAAAAATTATGTGTGCCTTTCAGGGTTGAGGCTTTTTTAAGTATTCTTCATCTAGTATCTAAATCTGTTAAGTCTGAAACAGTGTTAAATCCTTTTGAAAGCATCTTCGTTTTCAATACTTAAAGCAGTTGAGCACTCCGGTTCTGATCTAACAAAACAGTTAAGAACATAAGTATATGACTGCAGAATTACGTACATACATATTTTCAGGATTAAGAGATTAATCTGTCATTTTCCCTACAGTCTGTTAAGCAGGGAACATGTATATATTTCAAAATGGAAACCACAGGAACTGATAACAGAATTTAGATAAAGATGCACTAGCAGGGATGAAGGTTTGTTTTTCTGGTTTGTTTGTTTGTTTTAAGAAAGACAAAAAAGAATAAAGAAATCAGATTTTTTGATAAACAGTTTTCCCCTCTCCTGCTTCCTGATGTAGGAGGGCTTTGCGGGGGGGGTTTCCAGAAATCTTTGGTGTATTTCTCTTTCCTATGAATATACTTTTTCTCACACTCTGCCAATTCCTCACCTAGATGCAGTGTTACCCTTTATTCTCTTCCTCTACTGATACCCTTTCTCCAGTTGTTTTTCCAAGACCCTGGTTGCTGCCCATGCTCTCACTGCAGTGCCCTCCTCACTTCATCCTGCCTCACAACCACCCATAGCCTCTTCTCTCATGTCCTGGGTTCACCAGTAGCCATTTTTCTCCTTAGTAGCTGGTGCAAGCTCTGTGTTTTGACTTCCAGCCTGGGCAGAGAGCTGATAACACCGATTGGTTTTAGTTGTTGCTCAGTAATGTTTATTCTGGCCAAGGACTTTGTGAGTCTCATGCTCTGCCGGGGATGAGGGGAGGCCGGGAGGAAGCAGAGACAGGACACCTGACCCAAACTGACCAAAGAGGTATTACATACCACGGCACGTCATGCCCAGGGAGGTAACTGGGAGTTACCCGGAAGGGCACGGTGTCTCTTGGGGGGGGGGGGGGGGGGGGGCGGGGAGGGGGAGGGGAGTGTCAAACTCCTTCGGTGTATTGTATTCTCTTCCCTTGTTATTTTCTCTTATCAATATTATCATTGGTGGTAGCAGCAATGATTTGTGTTATACCTTAGTTACTGGGCTGTTCTTATCTCAGCCTGTGGGAGTTACATTCTCTCAATTCTCCTCCCCATCCCTCCGGGAGCAGGGAGGGGAGTGGGGTGAGAGGGGGGAAGGAAAGAAAGAGGGAGGAAAAAAAAGGGGGGGGGAGTGAGTGAACGAGCTTTGGGGTTGGGTTTAAACCACAACATCTCACAATGATCCAGTTTTGCTCCCCAGTAGCTAGGAAAGGCTCCTGTTTTCACCCCTTGCTCTCTCCTTTTCTGAAGCCAGGAGGACTTTTACTCTTTCTTTCCAAGCTGATGACTCCAAATTCCCTTTTTAGCTATTCCTTCTGTTCTTATATTTGCCTCTTCCTGTTTCTTTAACTTTTATCTTGAACTCAAGAAATTCTAATCTTCATTCACTTCTGACTAAAGATTTTCCTTTCTTGCTTGTTTTAGCCTGCCTCAGCCACTTGACCCAGAGTTAATAATGAACTCTTCCTCCTGATCTTTTAATCTTCAAATCTCTCTTCTCTGAGGAATAACTTTCCTCACCTGCCATCCTGCCACACTTTTTCTGACATCCAGCCAATTACCCTTTCCAACCCCCCTTCCACACTAACCTTCAGTGGACACTTCCTACATAGGCAGACACAACTTTTCCGTTTCCTCAGAAAGCTCTGCTCTCCTCACTTTCCTGCTGCCCTGTCCACTTTTGACTCTACACAGTGAATTATGTACAACTGCCTTGGTAGCAATGAGGCTGCAGTAACATGAAGTTTAGCATGAAATGAAAAAATTGCCACGAAGCAGCATGGACAGTCTGGCGTTTCCCCCACCCTGATATCCTTACAGTCAATGTCCTCTTCCTGGACAAACAAGGACACCACTACATCTAATTTTAAAGTCCTGGCCCTCTTCGGCCTAAACCTATCTCCTTTAGAAAAGTCATATTTTTCACAAATACACCTTTATGTGGCTCTGACTGTTCCCTGCCTTGACTTCACCTGTCTGGCAGAGTGCCTGCTTGGTTGAGAAGAGCCTTAATGAGCTGAAAACACAAAAAGGCAGCACACAAGAGCAAATAAAGACAGGTGAGACAGGACGAGAATAAGAGCATTGCTCAGGCACTCCGGCACAGAAACAGACTGAGCTAGCGGGGGACACTGAGGTTAAAAACAAACAATTCTACCAGAATGATATTTGTAAGAGGAAGGTCAGGAAAAATGCGAGGCTGATGATGGATGGGGAAGAGACAAGCAACAGCCACCAAAGAGGCTGAAGCACACAGTGGCCTTTCTTACAAGCCTTTGTAGGCAAAACCTGCTCCCAAGTCCCAGCAAGTATCAACCCTGCTTGGAAAACAGGGAGCCAGCCAAACAGCAAAGCAGCAATAGGTTAGAGACAACTTAAAGCAGATATGTTCAGATCCATCAGGCCATGTTTCACTCAAGGATCTGACAGAGGTGACTGATGTGACTGTGAAGCTGTTGTCAATCACCTGTGAAGCTGTTGCCAATTACCTGGGAAAAATCGAGGTCACAGGAGAAGGTCCCTGATGATAAGGAAAAAGCTAACATTATTCCCATCTTATTGAAGGACAAGCAAGGAAGGGGACCCAGAGAACAATCAGTGGGTCAGCCTCACCTCTGCCCCTGGAAAGTTCCTGAAGAACATCCTCTTGTAATTCCAGCTCCAAAGACAAGCAGGAGAAGACTAGCAGGGGTAGCCAGCACGTATTTAAGAGCAAATCGTGCTTGACTCCACTCACTCTCTTCCATGGAGGAAGAGTCTGAAGGGAAAGCAGCAGAGGTAAAATATATTCAGACTTCTGATACTATCTCTCACAGCACTGTCCTTTTTAAGCTGATGAAATCCAGGTGGGGCAGACAGATCAGCTGCAAATTGGCTGGACTGCCAGGTTCAAACGGTAGTGGTCAATAGCTTGACATGCCACTGGTAGCCAGTAACAACCCAGGTACACCATGGACTGGTACTCTTGGATATCTTAATCTATGGCCTGTGCTGTGACAGAAGACACCAAGGCCAAATACACAGGCGAAACCAGATTGCAGGGAGGAGCAGGGTAGAAAGATGGTACAGCTGCCATGTCCTCAGCTTCCCTACTGTCCAGTGCCTGGGAAGGCTGCTTCCATAAGAACAAGGGAATAAAACCTGTATATTTTATGCAGTGTTTCAAATCTACTGTCTTGCTAAACTGGGAAGGGTACAACACAGCTCTCTCAGAAATAGCCTGCTTTTCCTTGAGTTTTGTGCTCAGGAGCCAAACTGGCAGATGCAGATCTTGTACATTCAGATGATGAAGCAGACCCCAAGAGGCGCTAAGTTTCAGCAGGTTAGAAATCATTAACGTTTCTATTACTTGTTTGATTAGGTGATTAAAATCTCCCACCAAGCACGTTTCCAGAGATGCTAACTGTGAAAAAGAGGATTCCTCTTTGCTAGAATGTTTATTTTTGTTTTGTTTGGGGCTGTTTTGTTTGGGGTTGTTTTGGTTTTGCCATTCAAGGCGAACTTGATTGCTTTTTTTGTTAGCTCCCATACTTTCTTGTTGGAACCCTGTGGGGTTTTTTTTCCCTACAGCTGTGTCTTGCTTTCTTTGCTTGTTTTTGTCCCTCATAGAAGATACAGTAAATTTAATAGCTCTGAGAGGCTTATGTATATTGCCATTGTTGTGACTGCATCACCACCACCATTTAATGATAATGTATTCCCAGTATTTTGTTAGGCAAACACGCAGCTGTTTTTAACTCGCAATAACTGCATAAACTCATTAAAAGCTACTTCCTATTATGCTACCATATTACTTTACAGGTTTCAAGTTCTTTAGTAAAATAAGAAGTTTAATTGCGCCTCGATTTTGGGAAAGACAGTGCTTAACATCTTGCATTAGATTCCTGCCTCATGCTTTGCTGCTTCACTCTGTCTATAAAACCTTTCTTGCAGTTCAAATTCCTTCTTGCAGATAAATTCTGTCATGTGGAATGGCAGAAATAAAAGTAAATATATTTAGTGAAGTGTAACATGAGGAACAAGGCAGATTAAACAAGAAAATGAATCATACACAGTGCTTCTGTACTGCCTGTGTAAGACTCTGGAAAAGGGAACAAACCTTTTCTGTCTGGCAGACTTCAGCTGCGCTGGAAATCTGCAGGAAATTTCCCTGGCAATCTGATTATGCACCCACACACACTACTCCCCATTTCAGAAAGACCACATCTTTACTCCATCAGTTTTCTCCCCATTATGCAGAAAGACAAATACTGAAATTTGTAATTCCAACATTGTGATAAAAATCTATAGCAACAAGATCTATCTATGGCTGCAGCAAGTCTGTCGAGGCCAGGAGGAAGTGCTAGTCTAAATACGTGATGCGTTTTCACAGAGAAATACCAGGAAAAATTCTTCCTATAAGTCAAATACATGTATGGCCTCACTAGCCAAGCAAAGAGGTACAAACTTCTTCCTAAAGACCTTATCTTCCTATTTGGCTACAGCACTCCACTGGCCAGGCAGCAAAGAGTTGGCAGGAGTTCCTGCAGCAAGGATATGGTTTTGCAGGCAGCTCACTGGTGCTGATGGGGATGGGGCAGCACATCTCCTCATTATATCTCCCTGCTCTCCACTTCGTGGCCCTGTCATGTCTGGTACTTATCAAAACAGTCACTAAGCCAGCAGTAACACTGAGAAAGAAAACAGCCACTTTTTTCTGCATTAATGTTCTGCTACCTTTTAGTGAGGTGACCCAGTTGAGAGCAGGGTGCACTGAAAGATGAGGTAGGACAAGGTCTGTGGTGGGATACACAGCCAGGAGCAGCAGTCTGAAACCCTGGGCAAGGTCAACTCAATACATAGGCTTGTAAAACCTTACTTTTAAATTGGGATTTCTGTCACATTTATAAATCAAAACCAAAATCAACACCCTCCAAAAAACCAAACTCTGTAACTCTTCCTTCCTGATCTGAAAAAGTATTTTCCAGTGTTACCTAACAATACTATTCAGCTTATTTTTCTATGAGATAAATAGCACAAATACTTGTTGCACCTGTACTGGTTTTATTTCCGTAACAAGAAATAGGCAAGCTGTCCTGGGTTCAGCAGTAGCAGTCGATTTTTCTCCTTCTTAGTAGCTGGTGCAAGCTCTGTGTTTTGACTCTCAGTCTGGGAAGAGAGCTGATAACACCGATGGTTTTAGTTGTTGCTCAGTAATGTTTACGCTGACCAAGGACTTTGTAAGCCTCATGCTCTGCTGGGGATGAGGGGAGGCTGGGAGAAAGCAGAGACAGGACACCTGACCCAAACTGACCAAAGAGGTGTTCCATACCACAGCACGTCATGCCCAGGGAGGTAACTGGGAGTTACTCGGAAGGGTACGGGCTTTCTTTGGCGGGGGGGTGGGGATAGAACTCATTCGGCAGTTGTATTGTACTCTCTTCCCTTGTTATTTTCCCTTATCATTATTATCATTGGTGGCAGCAGCAGTGATTTGTGTTATACCTTAGTTACTGGGCTGTTCTTATCTCAACCTGTGGGAGTTACATTCTCTTGATTCTCCTCCCCATCCCTCCTGGAGCTGGGGGGGGGTGGGGTGGGGGGGGGTGGGGAGGGGGGAAAGGAAAGAAAAAGGGAGAAAGGAGGGGGGGGAGTGAGTGAACGAGCTGTGTGGCTCAGTTTAAACCACGACACAAGATTACTCAGCCTGGAATTAAAAACTGTACACAGTTTCTGCAAGTTAAGTTGTGAGGGAATCTCAGAAACATCCCCATCAAACTGAGGGTATTTGACTTATCTGAGATACTGAGTCAGATAGTCCAGAATGCTGGCATTTTCTAACTTGTGAACATATTTTCAAGTTAAGGTGGAGTTCTTTGATTTTAATGTAACTTGCTACCTCTAAAATTGCAATAATACACAGAGCTGAGAACTGTATTTTTAGTTAACAGTATAATATTTTTCATCATAAGATCACATTTTAAGTTATTTATAGCACACAGACTTACTGTTTTCACAGAAAATTTCCAGCTGTGTAGTTTTTAATAATGAGGTTGGGGCACATACAATGTTTTGTCTTTTTTTTCAGTTACAAAACTGTACCTTTTTTCCATTAAGGTGTTTGAGCTTTTCCACATTATTCATGCACAAGCTGAGATACAAGGTGCAGTGAACGAGGTATGATTTCCGAAGCTCAAACCATTGTAGTCTGCTATGTGAAAATACATCCAATCCACCTGAAATGTTAAGCCGCTAGAAGAGGTCTACCTTACATGCCACCAGCAAAACTGGTTACAGGCTTCCTATTCCACAGACACCTTCTTCATGATGTCCCAGGTGAGCTGTGGCTTCAGAATCAGTGCTGGCAAACTTGTGTATTTGTCATATTTGTATGGTCTCAGCGGTCTCCTTGCCCAAGAGCAGAAAACAGTTTGAGTACAAAGCTGAGAACTGACTATGGAGCAAAGAGAGCTGGCAGGTACACCAGAGAAGGAAAGAGGGCCACAAAGAAAGCTGGAGGAGAGGGACCACAGAGTGGAAGAGGCAAGGATGGTGGAAAAACATCCACTGGAAACCACAGGATCCCAGGGTTGCTAAGTCTTTGCTTTTCAGTAAGAATATAGAAACATTCTGGCTAGTTCACAGCAACTAATTTCACTGGTACCCATTATACCGCTAATTCAAGTCAGAAGATATAATGGTTTTAACCTTCCTCACAGCCACAGTCCACCCTATGAATTATCTGTATTTTCGGTAGATGTTAGTGGGTAGGGTTGTTTGGGGTGGGGGGGAGGGTGTTTGTTAGTTTTTTCCTTAAAGGAAAAGCAAAGACATAATAAAAGAATAAAAGAGCAAATACTCAGAAACAAGAAGATTCCTGAATTAACATTATTCAAGCAAATGTAATCTTTTTATGTTTTTCTGCAATGCTAGGCAAGTTGCTCAAATCAGATTTTCCAGTTGTATTCACTAATTGGCCATTTCTCATTGTCTGGATGCTTTATTTCTCAAAGCAATTCAAGCAGGATACAATAATTCACAGCAGTGGAAGCTGTTCATTAAATATATCAAATTCTATTTTAAAAATATAAGTCCTCTAATTCACTATTTTCCTAACATCCAAGTTTTCACCCAAACTTCAGCTCTAATTAACACCAAAAAGATATAAAGCCATTTTCAGGCTAGTTTTGTCCACGTGTAAGTTTCAGAGATCTTTCAAAACACATCCAAAAAAGTTACGGGTTATCTTCCTGAGGTGGGAAATTTCTAAGCAGACAAGTTATAAGAGAAAGATTATTGTAAGAATATGTACAAGAATGTCCCTAATTTCTACTACCTTAATTATATATATCTCTCTCTATATATAAGCTGCATATCAAGTTTTTTAAACAAAATTCTAAACCTGCATATTAAGCTTTTTAAATTCCATTGGTAAGACATGATTAAGCAAACAGTACAGAGTTCAGTGAGAAACAAAATGGGTGATTCTGAGGAGTAGGCTTGAATGCAGAAATAATGACCAAGGAGGCTCGATGCCATGGGAGATCTCTTCCAGCCGTGTGGATGACGGACTGTCAGTGTGTACGGCAAGCTCTCTTGTGGGAACATTACCTTTCTACTTAAAAGCACAGAAAGAAATACGTATTTCTAAGTTACAGAAATTAACTAGATACAGGAAATGAAACATTGACGTACTTGAAAAGGTGTTACCCAGCAGAAACAAATAAATAAATACAAATTGAAGGCTGCTGCCATATTTGTGGTCTGCAAGATTCTAGTGCCAGCACTGAATGTTCTACAGCTACAGACGTTTTCAAGGAAACAATAAGGATACACTTCAAAACTTAATTAGAGGGCACCATACCTCTGTGTTCCCAGAGACCCTGCCAATCCATACCAAAATCAAGAATTTATAGAAATATCTTGAGTAGTTACTGATTTAAATAGAAAAAGTGCCTTTTTATTTTCAGAATACGATATAGAAGCTAATTCCAACAAGAGAGTATTTTCCATGCAAGAGATTAAAATGTAACAGTTAAATCTGGTAGTTTCCAAATTAATACAGAAACCTCAGTCCCCTCTTGCAGTTCAGCCTCATTAAAATCCTCTAACAGACCTATAAATTAAAAAATCATTGCAGTGCATTCTTATGTTACATATGACTTTGTAAAAATAGCATTAGATTCCCATTTTATATACAGAGAAAGGAAATAAATTAACTCTAGGGTAATATGCCTGAAACATAAGCAGTATGAATGGTGCTGAAGTATAATTAGGTTTGCATAAACTTTCTCCTCCAAGCACCCATACACTATGCTATTTAGGGGTAGTTTTCAAAACCACAATTAAACTGTCTGAAAACCCTGGAAAAGGAATAAAAAAAAAACCCAGCCACATAAAAGACACAGGGAGAAAACAAGCAAGCAAGCCCCCGGTTGATCATTCAGGTTTCTTAATGAATTCCGGTAATTCCAGTAGGTTACAAAAACCAGGAAGGACCTGAGCCACCAGCTCCACTCCTTTCAAACTTTAACTATATTGTGCTTCTAAAAAACAAATCACCACCGAGGAGCCACTCAGCTTACTGAAATACGTTTTTCTCCCTTGTGACTTCTTGTCAGCCAAATCTATAGCTCATAATTCCTCTCTGCCTCCTTGTTTATCCTGACAGGAGAAACACAATTCCCAAAGCTCCCGTTCACCCCCTTTGCCATCCTTGAAAGGAGTTTCAGGGGCTGGGAGCTTAAAGTCGGGCTACAGCATGACATCCATACAGCAAGGCACACCCTCCTGCCTCATCGTCTCACACAGCAATGGCTGTTGCAGAGCTGATAGAGCTGCCAGGTTTGCAGAGAACTGACAAACTCCAGCTCACTCGGAGCTCCGCAGCCCACCTCACCAAAAAGCTGGATAAAGCCGGGATGCCCAGCATTTCAGACTAAGAAACAAGCTTTATTTAGAGGACAGACAGGAGGCTGCCTCTCCTTCAATGTATTCATCCATCTCCCTCTGTTCCCGTTGTGCCACTCAGGCAGCATGAAGCAGGTGGAAATTATTCACGGTTCCCTGCTGGGGATTCCCTCGGCAAATGTAACGGCGGATTAGCCGGCTCACGAGTTGTCTTCCCTGTGGTTCCTGAGGCCGAGGAGCACAGCTAGTGGACACTGCCAAAATGCACCCAGTGTCAGCTTACAGCTCTTGAGGGAGACTTCCTAATTGCCATAAATTAGCTGTTATTACCTGCGTTACAGCAGAGAATCAAGGAACTTTGACTTGCTGGCTGTCATTCTGCCCTTCCCTAGAGGCTGCAAAGGACATCTTGACTTTGCCAGGTGTCCTCCCACAGCTGGCCAAGTGAGCAAGGAGTGGAACCCCTTCCTCCCAAAGGTACAGTCAGTCCAGCCAGGGGGACAGGGTGAGGAGGGGCACAAGACCAGCATCATAGGCAAGTTATCACCCCTGATCTGAATCATCTCGCTGCTGTGGCACTGACAGACACTGTATCACTGTCAACTTGAATGTAATCCTCAATTTCTGTTCGAATGCAGGGCCACCAGCACCCTCAGGCCGCAGTCTTTACACATCTTTTAGGGTGTTGTACACATCCAAAATGGATATAGCAGGAGAAAAAGACCCCAAACCGTACATGTAAATATGCACATGACTACATTCTGCTTTTTCTCACACCCATACACCTGAAACAAAATAAAAGGCCAATTTCAGCCCTGAGATACACGCTGACTGAGGTACAGTTCCTATTTACACCCAGGCTGAACTTGGTTAGCCTTAACCTGATTATACTTAACCTAAGTGTGATCTAGAACATCATCAGAAACTACTTTTTCATTTTAAGGCAAACACGTCTTTGCAGCTCAGAGAAACGTAGGCAATGGAGTCCATTACTTTGGTATGGACTTGGCTGCAGTTCCTGCAACTCAATGGAAAAATCATTGTTCCTACATCCCTAACCTGTAGAGTTGTATAAAACTCATATTTACATGTTCTTACTGCTTGCTATGTACCTAGAGAAATCTGTTTTTCACAGCGACCATAATCTAAGATCTCTTGTTGATTTTAAGCAGTGTTTAGTGCTTCTGGAAAAACTCCTTAGGTAGTGGCTTCACTCTAGTAGTCAGACCATCAGCTCCTTTCCCTTATGTTTGTAGAAATCTTGATCCAGGAGTCATTTAAAACAGAAAACCAAACAAAAGCAGCCAACACACACACGCCCAAACCAGCCAATCAACCAACCAAAAAAACCCCATAAAACACACAAACAGGAAATACGAAGTGAAAGACAATTAGGGGATTACATTCGCATGGTGTACAAGGACACTGGAGATTTTTGGTATGTGCTTTGCTAGTTGTTCATACGCCTAGAATTCCCACCCCCGAGAAAAAAACCAAACAAGAAAAGGCCAGCATGAGAGGACAGTATGGCATTAAGGTTTCTTATTTCCTCGGCTGCTTTCAGAAGTAAAAGTGGTTACCCACAGAGGACACACAAGAACAGCTTCAGGTAGCTTTCCACAGTAGAAAAGAGGTATCTTCCGACCTACTTCTTTCAGCTATTTGCAGTCACAGGAGTAACTTTGATGCCTCAGGCTTGAAAGGGGACCCACAGATAGATTTTCCAGCTGTGTCAAGTGGCCTCACACCAGCATGGCCAGACCCTGCTGCTGCCCTTCCTCCCTGCAGAAGGAACCTGTACATAGTGTCATTTCCCAAAGAGCCTAACCTACACCTAATCCTTAGAATAATATAAAACAAACAAAAACAAACAAACAAAACCCAAGAAAAAACACCTTATAAAGTGGAAATTGAGGACAGAAGCCACCTTTTCTTAGTCTTTGTTAAATGGAGACTCAATGGCTTCCCATGAAGAATCAGAGAAAAGTCATGAAGCGCTTTTGGTGACGAAGCTATTCTGTAGCCTTCTATGCTCTTGTAGCTTGAGTAACTGAAAGGGTCTAGGGACACATTTTCAAGATCTTTATAGAAAGATATAATTGTGACATAAAGCTACCATTGGTATCTTATAATCTTTCATTAGGCAATTCTGAATGCACTGTACTGTGACTTTAAATAGCAAAGAAATATCTATTACTATAACAGAGAATACTAATACTAATACTATGACAGAAGAGCCTATGTATTCGGGAAACAAATGTGAAAGCAGTGAAAAACTTCACTTTCCTAAATTACCTCTGATTTCCAGATTTTGATATGGAACTTTTTAATCATTATGTTTGAATAATATATGGTTTTGGTATCTAATACTCTGCTTTAGATTAGGTTTATCAATTGTCTAATAAAGCAGCGTGTTCATCTCTTTTGTCTTCTGGGTGAAGACTTTTATTACAGTGTAGTATCTTTTTGTTTTAATGCTGCTCTGCAGTGGATTGCCAGCTCAT
This sequence comes from Lathamus discolor, assembly GCF_037157495.1. Taxonomy (NCBI): domain Eukaryota; kingdom Metazoa; phylum Chordata; class Aves; order Psittaciformes; family Psittacidae; genus Lathamus; species Lathamus discolor. The sequence continues at coordinate 96,868,346 of NC_088885.1, read as the reverse complement.
TAATTTTTCTGCTGTAACACCCAAATCCCTTTGCTGATCAGTGTGCTGGATGATTGATTCCCTGCTCCCAGACTAATTTTTTACATTGGGCTGCATTTACCATCTGGTAGATAAATCACCCAAAACACTCAAATTCGGAGTCTGGTTCCAGTGATCCTCTTTGTTTACTCAGCCAGCAGCATGAATATCGCTTGCAAATGTGGAGGTTGTGTTCTCTCACCTGGATAACTCCCTTATATTACAGACAGAGGTTTTAACAAAGAGCATCGAGATAATGATAAACCTCTTCTCACTTAAAAAAAATAGGCAGCTGTTCTTTGTGTTTCCTAGCCAACTTTTCTGTTTCATCCCTACCATAGACACTAGTTTCTGATGTGAAAAAGAGTATTTCTTAAAGCTCAGAACCAATTTCGCACATTTCAAACACACATAACTATTTTCGCAAAGACATTCTTTGTAGGTGTAAACATCCACACAAGCAAAGGACATCCTTTGAGTTAAACAGAGAAGAAACACAATGAAATAAATTGCCTTCCCAACCCATGTTTTAGAAGAGAAAGAGTTTCTATAACCTCAACAGGAGTTTGCCTATTTTATTTTCAGTTTTATAACCTTGAAATGATACTTCCATAAAGTTATACTTCCAATCAAGGCAAGGAAAAGGAGCTCTGCCTCGCAGAATTGTCTAGGTAAACTTCTGTAGAGGATGAAATCAAGGAAAAGCTGCTGGAGGGAAATGGTGCTTTATGAGAGTAACAGTTCATCTGCCCACCACTGCACATGGCGGTATCGCTTGCGGAGGGGGCTCTCTTCCCTTAGCCTAAGGATTCTCTGCTGTTCTCCTCTGTCCCCCATTTGGCACAGCATCCCGACCTCTTCCCTCCCAGAGGCATCAGATAAAGGCAGCACACAGTCCGAGTCAATACTAATTAGCAAACTGTAAACATTTAATTAGAGCAGTGCTTCCCTGAGTTTTAAAGCGACACACTGCTACCCAGCCACAAATTTTCATCTAACTTTCTACGGAAATACCAAGACAGGGAGAAGGAACTCTGCCTCACAGAGCAGTTTAGGTCAATGTCTGTAAGAGGTACAGGAAATACCTGTTGAAAATGCTGTTTGAGCTGTCTCCCTCAACCAGCTGAAGACTTTATATCTTGGCCTTGTGTTTTATGGACACCCTTAAGGATTACAACTTACAATTTCAAAAGCATTCACTCATTTTGAATGCCCTGACTATTCGGGGCATTTTCCACACATATACTGACACCTTTACCTAGCCTTTATCTCAAGCTTTTATGCTGCTTTTCTTAAGATACTTGCTTGGTTTAAAATATTAAAGGAAATATAGCAACTTCTGCAAATGACAATTATCTAGTCACTCATTCTTCATATGTGAAGAATACTTCACTCTTCATATCTGAAACTGCATGTGAAACAGTCTCTGAATAGGAGAGCAAGTAAAACTCATGCAAGGTACAACAAACTCCTCTCTATGCTTCAGATTTAATCAACAGAGCACTTTCTCATTGCTGAAATACGTGCGTTTATAGAAGCTTTTCTATAGTCATATGCAAGTAGCTGTGACAGCATGATTTCACTGGGGGCTGTGTGTTTTTCCTCCCATCATCATATGCAGCACTCACATGAGTTAATAACTGAGACCAGTTAAGCACCTCTTCAAACAGGATTTTTAGGTCAGCAGTAGGTGAACATTGAAATGTGTCAAACTCCTGAAGCTGGGTGGAAACGTGCCAGTCTGGGAAATAATCAGGGCTGGATATGGGGAGAAGCAATTGGAGCTCCAAAAGCTGAGCATTTTGAGTTCATCTTGAGCACGCTACGGAGATCAAGGGTAGATTAACTGGAGTTTGCACAGACCCAGCTCTCTGGCTCACCCGGCCACCCCCATTCACCCCATCTGCTTCCACATTGATCCCGTGAGATTGGTGTGAGGCAGAGATGCCGCGGGGCCTTTCCTCAAGGAAGCCGGCTGTTACCTGCTAGCCAGCCAGGCAGCTGGAATGGGGCTGCCTACAAAGACTTTGCATCCAGGCAGAGCAGGATTCCAGGAGGCCCCCAGACCAGACCTGAGACAAATAGTTTCATGTCCTGAGCACTCTTTCATCTGTTTGTTATGAACATCATACCGGTCCTCTTCTTCAGCTGCACCCCACAGGATGCTCTTATGCATCTTAAGGAAGCACAGAGAGCTTTGCACCTATTTAAGATATACAGGAGCACAGTGAGGTCTCAGCCTGGTAGAAACAGGCTATGGGAGGAGCTGGCACCTACCAAGAGAAGCCAGTTCCCTTCAGAGAAATTACTGACAGTTCTGTCTTGTCCCTGATTTTCTTCTCTTTCATTTTCACATGTTTTCCTGCTGGTCTTAATTAACACTATTTCTGAAGCGTGGATGAGGATCCTGCCAGCTTGTACACGGTTATATAATGTGGGTGTTTCAAGACTGTAATTGCAACTAAATTTATTTTTATAATACTAAGTAAAAAGGGAGGTATTACAAGGATTTAATTTTATTTTGAACTAGATCCTTTAAACACTGTTGCTGCAACACATAATCTATTATCAGAGAAGTCCCGTCTTTTCAGCCCTTAGAAATTGTCTGCTATAATGAGAGTTTAAATTATCCTAAAATAAATCCCAATTTGATTGTCAAACACCACCTCCTCACAAACCACACTATGACCAGTGAGGCATCTTTAGAGCAACTTGAAAAAAATGAACATTAATATCAGTGTAACACTAGATTGCTCTCTCAAACAGAGAAATTCACATCAGCAAACGTGAACATATACACATATGCACATTTGCACATATGCAAATGAATGCGGAGCCTGGGGTGTCCCAGCTCCCATCCAGCCAGGTCTGGGGATGTAACCGGGTCAGCAAGAACAGAAGTCTTCTAGGTACATTCCTAGCAAAGATCTTCACTGGCATCTTGCTCCCCACTCCACAGAGGACAGAAGTTCCCTGGGAAGAATCTTGAAGTGAAAATGATGACCTGGTATTTTTTCCTTTTAAAAACCAAACAAACAGACAAACAAATAGGAGAACATATAAGCCAGGAACTCGAAATACTTAAACAACTAATGGCACCACTAGATACTTACCTAATGATAAAGGATGAAATAATCCTGCTGTCAGATACCCTTGAAGCCGCCTGTGAGCTAAATTAGAATTCAGGATACATTGTAGCTGTTCATCAAGACAAGGGGACAGATTTAAGGTTCTCCAGGAAACTTTAACTTGATCAGATCACACTTTTGATTGCTGAACTTACTTCTAGCCAGATTTGGTCTCTTTCTTCCTATCCTTTTCTGGAAGAAAAGTACCACACAGATAAAACCCATTTTAACAAGAAATGGTTTCATAAAATAAAACTTCCTATGGACTGATTTAGCCAAACAAGTCCTTCTCTACACGCTTGGGAGCTCCACAAAATACAACTCCACTGTCTCTCTTTTTCTTCTTGTATTTCTAAATTGTTAGAATTTCAAGATGACCTAAGAATAAACTACAACAATTAGAGAGAACTATTTAGCTTACAGCACATTATTTAATTATAATTTTCTTATTATCTAAAGCTATTCTTGGAATAGAATGATTTTTCAAGAATCATTTATAAAAAACTTTCTTGGTCTTCAGCTCTATTGAATATTACAGACTACTTAGAAAAAGACAGGTTTTCACCTCAAAAATGCCAACATCGTCTTCTACCTCCACTTTCGTTCCACAGTTTCTGTATGGACTTATCAAGGAGGATAAGCAGTAGGCTAGAATCAGAAGAACAGATCCTTATTCAACATCAGCATTTTTATTTCCCCAATCGTTACAGCTGTTGCTATTCTGGGAACTACTGCTACTACCTGCTTTGTGGACACTCGCCAAAGTTTGACCACAGGCTGGAAAAGTCACAAGCATTTTTAGGTGACGGATCAATGTTGGAACGTGATAATCTCTTTATAGGAAGAGGGTAAATCGAGCCTCCTGTCAATATCCGTGGGATTCTCTGTCTTCATACTCTCTACTCAAAGACCCTGATCACGGCTTCTGTTTTTTTCGAGTCCAAGTAAATATTAACTCTCCCTTTTATCCAGTCTACTGTCAACTTAGCAGAAAAGCAGCAGGCTTTAAGTACAAAATACTTATGCTTACATCAATAGCAAGAAAAGGGTCAGACTTCTTGTTTTCTTTTTAACACAAATTATAAGAGAAGTCTTGGTACAGAAAGAAAGTTTCCTTGGCAGCGTTTTCCACAACAAACATAACTCCTCTTTTCCTCTTCTCAAAAAACGATAAAGAAATTGGATTCAATCCAGTTCCTTCAGACAAACCTCAATTGCTTCGTCAAACTACCACACTACCATCCCACCAGTGACAATGATGGAGTGATGCCTGTTAGGAGATGATTTTCTGCAATTCTGACACTTTCATTTCTACTTTAATTATCTTTTAGCTCTTTAATTAGCATAAGGATCTGTACTGCAAGGACATTTCATGTCTAGGTAATTATACTAAAGGGAAATAAATATGGGCATATCACTGTCTGTGCTTTAATTTCTCTTTTTATTAGTTGTCTTTACTTTTTATTTATACTTGATTTATAGACATGCCTTACAATAGTTTCTCAAAGTGATATGTAACCTGACTGAGTTTAGATCATTACTTCGGAAGTTTGATTGGCACAAACAGGTATCACAATTTATTTGGCTTGACTGCTATAATTCATTTATGGAAACCTAAGTCATAGTATCTTAGATAAAATAACTAATTATTCTAGTCCTGTCTACAATTTCTGACCAAGTTTATCTATGCAAACATAAAAGGATGTGTACTTCTTAAAACAGTTCGGTTCATTTACCTGAACGTGTACCTCTCTGCCATCCCCTGCTTTTACATTCTCCCCAATGTGGCTTCATATCTTTAGCACAAATTATTTTAGCCTTGTTTAACTTAGAATGATATACCAAAAAAAAAAAAAAAAAAGCCCTAACAAACCCTCACCCACTTAATCTTCACAAAAACCACAAAGGGTACATCTGTTCCAGCTGATAAGCACAGATGAAAGCCAGTCTTGAGGCCATATCTCATTCTGGTTCAGCGAGTCCCCACTGAGCCCAGGCAGTAACCAAGGCTGAGCTCCAGAGATCAGCAGTGCCTGAGGTTTATATCCTCCCAAATCCATGTTCACGTCTGAAGCACGGACTGGGCACAGGCAGGACAGAGGGAGCTGCATGTTAATGTTTAGCTCTTCCCCGTCACAGTGGGGAAAGTCTGAACCAAAGCTTCAAACAATATACAAAGCTGGGTGAGGAGTCTATATAAAATTCATTTGGGCCAACTCACTCATAAACTCAAGTGTTCGCCTCAAGTGCAGATGAGCAAGACACAGGTAGTTTTAGATCCCTTCTTATCCTAAAGAAAAAGGCAAAGTTTTCAGCTACAACAGCTAGTATGTGATAGGTAACATGCCTTTAAAATAGTGAGAGTTCATTCTGGTTTGAACCCTAAAGCTGCAATTTGCCAATAAATACAGACAGTGTTTCTGAAAGCGTGCCTTCTGCTCAGTGCTGACCTACCTTAGATGATTCTGAGTAAGAAACCCTTGCAAGGGTGAATGAATAATCATCTCCCTAGGAAACCAGTTCCTGAGGGACTGACAGCCTGTGCCCCAAATGTTGTGTTTCTAACCCTACCATAGTCTTGTTCATTTAGGGTTTTAGCACTTTTAACATTCTCAATGTCCCATTCTTCAGATATCAAACTCTTTTGCAAGAAAACAGAGTTAGCAAAGGCAAAGTCACCGTCCAAGCAAAGATGGTGTCCTGCCAAGGCTAAGTAATCAAAGTACTCCCCTGCTTTGGCATGGCCTCCGTGACCTCAGATTTTGCCGTTTCCCACCATCCGCACAATCTGTGAGCACTGAACAAGAGCACACCACTGGTGGCCCTCACAAAAACTACAGAAATTCCTCGTTTCTAGTCCTTGATTACAGCAGGTATGAATATATTACATGCACTACATCAAAGTGCTACACAGTGAAGACTTGAGCAGATAATTTTGTCTTGAAATATGTGTGCTATGTCTCTTCTGCTAGCACTGGCATCTATTGATATTAAGCCTGGAGGATCCCAAAATCTGGAGGGCAAGACTTGAAGGCACCTAACAAAGTAATGGAAACAAAGAGTCCCTAACTGAACAGTCTCCATGGCACATCAAGGAAGTAGGGGAACAACAACCTCAGCAGGAGATGGAGAGGAAAAAGACTTGCAAATTCTGAATGAGACCATATTCACTGATAGTAGAAAGTAGACAGAAGAAAGGATGAGAGAAAAGAGGTATTATTTTTCTGTGGTACCACATGCAGCTCCAGTAGCGGTGACAGTAGCCCTTTGGGTGTGTGCAGTGATCAATAATTAACACAATTTTTCTCTTCTATTGTTATACTACACAGACTTATGATCACTCTCCTCAATATTTCTGCCTTATCAGCCTTTAAACTGGATCGCCTCTTGTTTGTGTCACTCACCTTGTGCCCTTCTCAAATCTTCTTCCCCTAAAACTCTGTTTGCACAAGGGGAAAAGGCATACTTTGAAAACAAAAGCATATGATGTGGCCAGTTTTTGCCACCCTTGTCCATCCTCTGTGAGTTGCTCCCACTCCCAGCTGTGTGCATTTTCTCATACTGCTTCCGTATCCCTGCTCATGTACCAATCAACACCTTCGATTCCCATCCCTTCTGTCCGTCAACCTGTTCTTGTCCTGCCTTCAGATGCTTTTGTCCTACTGATGATGTCTACCACTACCTTCTCATCCTACCACATTTTAAAATATCAAAACACATAAATTTTGCTTGTGCTTGTTGTACTCCCATTGGCTTACCATATACTCTGCTTCACCTCTCTCTTTTTTCTACTGTTTCCACATTCCCCGTTTGTCTAATTTACTCCTTGAGTTATTTCAGGGCAGAAACCATTTCTCTAAAGCATACTGAAAGTTAAGATAACGTATACATGGTGAAGGATGGCTCCCCTATAGCTTTCTCTGCTATTCTCTCTAAAAATTTACAAGCTTTTTGACAGCTTGCATTTCCATGCTCAATAAACAGCCCATTCCTTACAGACGAAGGAATCATTCTAGCACAGGATAACTACCTTCCTTTGTCCCTCTATCCCATTCCTTCTCCCTAATCACTAATTTCCATCTACTTTTATCTACAAACTTTTTCAGACTTGTTATGACTGTGCAAAAGAAAAGCTTTCATACCCCTCAGAAGAGGAATTCCATGAAAGCGAAGGTGTCCTTAATTTTTCCTTGACCTCAGTCAATCCTCAATAAGCTATCTTGAAACTATTTTATCTTTACCGATTTCACTTAAAGAGGATTTAAGAAACTGGGAGCAGCATATGGCCTAAGAGACTCATAGAAGGCATGTGGAATTGTCCCAGACAAGCATATTTTATCACATGAAGGAGCAGCAAGCTGAAAGGCTTACCAACAGAAACACATCCCTGTTAATTAAAATCCTGGGTGTACAAATCCAAACCAATGCACCGAGCAGAATCACTTGTTAAGTCTGTGCACCTCTCACCAAAATCCTCAGCGTCTGGTCATTTATGATCAAACTGCAACCTCTGCGGCTGCCACAGGTGCGACCGGAGCGTATCGTACACCGGAGATTCAACCAGACTGAAACTGCAACTGAGGATGCCCATGTGAAGAGTGTGTCTCTGGAGAGAGTACCAGTGGACTAGGAGCTCATGAACTAACTACATTGTGTACTTACCTTTACTCTCTGGGTGCTTAATAGTAGCTTAATAGTAGTTCACAGCCTTTACTGAGGACACAAATGTCTTATAGCCTGAGCAGAGATGTAAGCATCACACCACCCTGCTCACGGACAGTCAGTGACTATCAGAAATGTTAGAGAAGATGACTATGGATTTCTCTGGGAATAATATAACATCTCGAAAACATCAAACTAAGACTCTCCAGAAAAAAAAAAAAAAAACCACTAACTTGGTTTTTACCCCATTCTGGGTAAAACGGGGCTATTTCATTTTCCTAGATTAGCAAAGTATGGACTCACAGATGAACAAACACATACAAGTCCACATCATCTATTAACTCCAGATACATCTTAATTCTCTGTTTCCTGCTCTAATCACTTGATTATATGTTCTTCCCTTGGCCAGGGATGATGCAATTATATCATAATTTAACAAAATTATGCATGGGCTGAAAGGGCAGAATCAAGGCTGAAAAAGCTATCTATCTGAATTTTCAGGTTGTCTGCCTGTGTTCTCCACCCTGCAACGATCTTTTGCTGCAGCAAACTCTTTCTGAAGCAGTACATTCTAAAGGAGTAAAGGAGCGGAGTACAGCATTTCCTAAACATCTAACGGAAAACAAAGGTAGCTACATAGCCTAGCGATGATAAAATGTTACAAGATCAGAAACTGCCCAAAAAAGTGTAAAACTGTTCCAGGGGAGCAGGTCAACCCAATGCAAACAGGAGAGAAGGATTTCGCATCTCTGAGTATGAAAAGTACTATTTTAGAGAGCCCAAATATTTGAAGAAAGAGTAATAATAGTGCTCTTAAGTCTAACTTTAAGTGTGAGTAGCAGTGTATGCATTAGCAGTCCACTGAGAAAGGTGCTAATGCCAACATCTGGCCCTGCATGTAAATACAGGCAACTCGTTTTTTTCAGGGAGTAGCTTGTCCAGTAAAAGTTAATGAAGCTACACAGAGGTATGCGAGGGGAAAATCTGTCCCAGATATCACGAGTTGATATTAGTCCTTTCAAAATTAATGTTCAGAACTGAGACACTGCTGTTTTGCATGAAACAGGTAACCCATAGCGAAATCTGACTACTGCATTTTTAAATGAATTTTGCCTTCTTTATTTCTGTAGTTAGTCTCCAAGCAGTGCCTGCCATATATACCTATATAGCACATATATTTGCTTCTGCTTCTTTTTAGTAGAACCGAATCATTCTGAATGTCTTCGATATAGTATATGTCTTCTAATTCCAGGTTGGAAAACCCTCTTTCTATGATGGTTTCTAAATGATGGTGTGCTCCACATTACCTTTGAAACTTCCTCATATATTTCATCAGCCTTTTATATTTAATCTCACTGATTTATGCACACGTCGTGGTCTAATGACCCACATGTCTCTGATGGGTAGGCCACTAATGCCAGTGACACATTAACCTCTTAACCTCTCTTTAAAAATAACCATGATACTCGGACAAATAGAATGGAGAAGTCAGGCAGCAATACAACAGTAGCATTGTGATATCGCATGCTACTGCAGTGTATGTCCAAACTGGGTAAAATGAAGAACAAATGAGCATACCAAAGAGTGAATAGCAGTTAGATCGATTATATTGCAAAATCATCTTGCCACAGTTTGCTGGTCAGCAAATTTGCGAGCCTGTTCTAGCAGCATTATCTGTATTATAAAAATGTAATTGGGGGGAAGATCGCAATTCCATTCACTCAGTTCTTGAAAGCTGTTACACAGGTTGGGGGCCCTATCCTGGAACGTATTGAGAGTTCCTTCCAACGAGGAAATTGCCTTCCAAAACACCGCTGAAGACAATGGGAGTGGGGGGCTGAGTGCACAGGGCAGAACCGTTCATCACCTTGGAGAAGGCACTTTGTGCGGCTCGCACTGGCCATCCTTGCAGTGGAATAAAGCCATCATTTTACAAAGCAGTAGGAGGCATACCCAGCAATTTTTCAGAGAAAAAAAAAAAAAGAATAAATTACTTTTTCTAAGTATTAGTTTTAGAAGAAAAACAAGTCTTTCTAACAAATTGTAAACTTTGTATTGTATGTGTTTACTTTGTTCTACTTTGAAAACACCATATCCCTCAAGATAAAAGAAAATGTGCTGCTGTCGTGCCGAATCAAGCCACACTGAAACTGTATTATACCAGCATATACTTATGCATAGGATGGGCAGGCATTCTCCTGTCATGCAACCAAATCAGGAAAAAGCCCTAAAAAGAAGCTTATCCTGTGCACATTACAGGGTATTTTGCTGCCTGCATCTCATGCAGAGTGGATCTGCACAGCAACCGGCGGAAGGAGGACGGACGGAGAGCCTGTCCCGGGTCAGGGCTCTGGGCTGTACACACGGGCAGGGTGACACCGAAGAAACAGCCCGGGTGAGCACGGTAGGGGCTTTCTTCCCGGCCGGTTCTTCCCCGCTCCCTGTCCGCGGCAACACCGGTCCGGCGCTGCGGGGGGACAGGACCGGCTGCCGACAGCCCCCGGGGCGGCCGGCGTGCACCTGCCGCACCTCGGCGGGGGGGGCAGAGAGGAACAAAAGCCGAGAGGCGGCGACGAACTCTTTCCTTTGGGCGGGGAGCCGGTGGAGAGGGGGCTCCCCCCGAGCCCACCGTCCCTGGAGAGGAGCACCTCCCCGCCGGCCGGGGCGCCGGCCCGCAGCACCCGCACCCGGGGCCGGGGCCGCTCCTTTGTTTTCCTTGCCGGGAGGAGCAGGGGGCCGCGCTGAGCCCTCCACGTGCACGCGTGTTCTGCCCGCGCGGGTGTGCGCGGAGCCGGCAGGGCGTTCGTTACCTGAGCAGTTGATGCCTTTCCCTTTGCCGCCTCCCTGGCACTCGGAGCCGGGCAGCGGGTGGGAGGCGCGGCCGGCGGGCAGCGAGGAGAGGGCGAGTACCAGGAGGGCCGAGGTGTAGCACAGCGCCAAGGGGGGTCCCGCCCGCAGGAGCGGTCGGGCGGCGGCCGGGCTCTCTCCCAGCATGGCGAGAGGCTGCCGAGGAGCAACGCCGGCGGCAGCGGGATGGCGACGGCAGGCCCGCAGCATCAACCGGAGCCCGCGGCACCGCCCGGGCGGGACCGTCCTTTCTCCGCCGCGCCGGAGCACACCTTCAGCATCCCCGCCGCGGCGGCCGCACAGACTCGCCGCTGCCGCCTCCTGCTCCACCGCTGCCCGGCCGCAGGCAGGGCTGGCCCCGGGGGTGCGGTGCAGCGCGGCTACTGAGCCCGGCGGAGCGGAGGAGAGCTCCGCGCCTATCCGCCGGCGGGGGCCGCCTCGCCCCAGCCGCGCTCCTTTGTGCGCGGCGCCCGGCAGCGCCGCCGCTCCGCCTGCAACAAAGGGAGCGGAGCCGAGGCGGCCGCTGCTGCTGCTGCCGCCGCCGCCGCGGAGGAGGAGGAGGAGGAAGAGGAGGGAGAGGAGGGGGAGGAAGCACACGTGATGGCAGCCCCCTCCCCCGGGACCGGAGGGGAGGTGAGGGGTTTCTTCTCGCTCGGCGGGCAGGGCGAGCGGCGACGGCCGCCCCACTGGGAACGGTGGAGGGGCAGGACCCGGGCGCAGCGGGGGGCCGGGCCGGTGGTGGGTACCGCCGCCGAAGGGCTTGCGGGGATAGTACTGATGGGTGCATGAAAGCCGAGAGGGTCCCGAGGGGCGGCGAGGAAGGCGGACCCCTGGCAAGGCGTTCGTCATCCCGGGAGGTGGTTTGTTATTCACTAATAAGCCGGCGTGAGTGGGGATGGGGAAGAAAGCAAAGAGAGCATCTCTGCGGCTGATTAATTGTAACGGTTGTGTTTAATATTTACTGAACAGCACGTATGGCGGGAGCATTTGTATCGATCCAAGTAAATAAACATGTTTACAGTGAAGGTAACGACTTCTGTAACACTGTGCTTTTACTGTCTAAGGGTTTTTCCAGCCTCTGACATGGGAATGCTTCAGAGGGTCAGAAGCACTGCAAGGGTAAAGAGCGCCAGGCACACCGTACCTTGTATTGCTGTTGTTGTGTGGCTGAAAGCTTTGTGTGAATTGACAGCACTGTTACCATTTCCACACAGGGAAACCACAGGACAATGCTTTATATTCAACAAGACTTTCTCCTGCTTCAGACATTTCATACAAGTTTTTTTAATCCACTGTACAAACTGTACTGCCCATCTGCTTGGTCTCTCTGCTGCTGCATGTCACCAGCTTGCTGTAGGGTATAGCTCTTGTGCGAAGAGACCTTTGAGCAGTTCATTAAGCTGAGCAGTCAAGAATAAGGCCATAAATCCCACAGTAGTCTTTGGGTTAGGCACAGTGGTCAGACACATAAAGTCAGATCATTGTCTTTTTTAATACAGTGATGAAGAGACAAGTCCTGTAATACTGTGACTGAGAGAGCAATTTCCTTTTGGCATAGGGGGTTTTACGCTGACTGCCTCTGCCAAGCAAACATTCATATCATAGAACCACAGAACGGTTTGGGTTGGAAGGCATCTTAAGGTGCATCTTAAGGCCATCTTGTTCCAACCCCCTCACACAGGCAGAGACACCTTCTATTAGACCAGGTTGCTCAAAGCCCCATCAACCTGGCCCTGAACACTGCCAAGGATAGGGCAGCCGCAGCTTCCCTGGGCAACCTGTGCCAGTGCCTCACCACCCTCACAGTAAAGAATTGCTTACTTATACCTAATCTAAATCTACCCTTTTTCAGTTTAAAGCCATTACCCCTTGTCACATCACTAGTTCTTCTGTCATTACCTGCTCCTTTTGCTAGCACCAGTGCTAGACATCGGAAAAGTTCTGCTCATCCATAAAGCGAAACACATTAGCCTGCATGGAGCCTGTTCTGCTATAACTGGGCTGCTGAGGTACATTGGCAAGGATGTTTCAAGCTTGCTAGATCTGCATACAGCAATCTGGTCGGCTTAAGCTGATAAACCTTTCAGATCTTTAGGCCACAGGACAGGAACAGATCCTGTGTTTTGAAGGTAGTACTTTGCTGTTGTAGGAGCAAATACTCCATATAACCCTTTCCATAAACACAACTATATCCATCTTACGCTAATTATGCTATTTTCCTGCACTTCTTGATGGAGGGCTGGAACTGCCCTCACCTTTACATTAGAAACCTCCTTTTAATGCCCAGCCTGAACACATTCGAGACCAGTTCATACCCACTTGTCCTTTTGCCATACGGTGTTTCAGTTAGGCATTGTACTTTTCCTTGCATTTAAATCTACAATGGATTTATAGGCAGTAGTCATAGCCACTCTCAACTTATCTAGCCTATCAGAAAGTTTTGCTAGTCTCCTCCTGTAACAGAGCCTCTGTAACTCAGATTTTACTGCACTAGATACAATTTGAATTCAGCTTTTTTTAGCATAGCTGATATGCAATGTGCAAGTTTTTCACGAAGTATTGCCAGTCTTTGCAATGCAGGTAGTCTCTCCTGATTTCTTCCAAAACTGTCTCGTCTCATGCAGCTAATTTGCTTTTTATATCACCAAATTTCACTGATGGCTCAAGGTCATGCTGTGAGTGACTGATACAGGCAACTACTTCTTGTTTGTCTGCCATTTACAGTCCATAATAGAAATGCTTTTTATAAATGCCTAAGTGCGCACCTTATCTTTTCTATTATTGAGTTTTGCCTCATTTCTGTTATTCCAGTCCTCAAGATTATGTAGTCATCTCTGTAGAATATTTTCTGAGCCTCCTTTCTATTGACAGTTCTGCCCAGTTCTTTGTGCCCGGAGAGCTCCCACCTTCTCAATATTGAAAATATTTGCCAATTCAAACTATTGCTCCCAGAACAAGCTTGAAGAATCAGTGACAGTACTTCTCCCAGTTTAAACATTCCCCTTCCAGGGCACTGAATAGGCAGCTGCAGTGAGTTCCCAACTGAACTTGCAGCTTCGTCTCAGTTCCCTGTGTCTTTCAGCTTAACTAGGCAATCTGTATGAAAGCTTTTAAGAAGTTCAGATAAATTGTAAGCAAACCTCAGGGGTTCTGGCTTTGAGGGGGTTTGGTTTCTGTTGTTGTAATTTTTTGACCTCCTGGGATGGATGTGATGCCCTTTTTTATAGCTAGAAGAGCAATGTCTGGGTTGTGCTATCTGTCTGGATGCATCTCCAGCTAGTCTTAAGTGAGTGATACAGTCATGCTTGATTGGCAAATTCACACTATGCCAGCTGGGTATTCATTCTTATTCTGTTCTTTGATACATGTATTAAAAAAAAACCCTAAACACTTTCCTGCCAGCTCAAGAAGCAGAAGAACTCCACAAGAATTTGAACAAGCTGCTTCTGCAACACAAATTGTTACAGGAGGAGGGAAAGCCACACCAATGAAATGGCAGATCTGGTATGTCTCTGTCACATTTGGTACCTTCCATCTTTGGCAAGTCGATGTGTCTTTATTGTAATTATACAATAATTTCACTTCTGCTCACCCCCAACTGCTCTCCTGTGAAAGCAGGAAGCTCTAAAGACTGATGAAAATTGTCATCCTTGGTGAGCTCCTGAACACCAACAGCAGCTTTTCAGTCCACTGCTGGTGCAGACAAAAATTCTGCCTTCCCTTATTTTTATCCAGTAATTGTAGGAAGGAAAATGCACAACTAAAGGGAAGCAGGGAATATGCAAGAGCAGAGAGGAGCTGGCAGACCAGTGAGAGCAATTTAATTTACCGGAGATCTGGATACAATGCAGATATGCTTAACTGTGAAAACACTGCTTTATTTTATCTTAAGAGAAGAAAATGGAGAACAGAGATCTATTGATTGAAGTGAATTGAGTGAAGCCATTAAATTGTTCTTTAGAGCCCCTGCACCCCTATGTATCAGGCAGTGGAATCCTGCCCTTGCCAGGTATTTTGCCAGAGTATTGTGCTTATTAATCTCAACTTTAATTCTTACCCAGAAAATGTTTCCAAGTCCTGTAGATGTGAAGAAGACATCAAAAATATTAAGAGGATAAACTGGAACAGTGCTCACATGAAAAAAAAAAAGAACACAGAAAGGCTGAGGCTGGAAGGGAATCTGGACATCACCTGGTCCAGCCCCCCTGATCAAGCAGGGCCAACCAGAGCAGGCTGCACAGGACTATTCCCAGCTTTGGAATATCTCCGAGGTGGGAGACTCCGAAACCTCTCAGGGAGACCTGTGCCAGTACCCAGTCATCCTCATGGCAAAAAAGTGTTCCCTGATGGTCAGGAGGAACCCCTGTGTTTCAGTTTGTGCCCATTGCCTCTGATGCCAAACCAAAGATGTTGTCTAACCAAATGCAGAATCAGCCTCAATGAAACACCAAAACACAGGAGTTCTCTCATATAAACTATTTCACTAATGTTACTTTATCAAAAATACTCAGTTTATCCAATTGTTGAACTCATTTGTCTGTCCCAGTTTTTTTTCTACTCATCTTCTGTGCCCAGATTCTCAACTGACGCATACCTAAACCTGCCACCTTCATAATTTCCAACTTGGATAACACAAACAAGGATCCCACCATATTCTGATAATACAAAGGGAGTGCGTGCAAAATCAAAACAGTCAAGAAAGGACCAGGTGGTATTGGCTATGTCATTTTATTTTCACTTATAGTTCATTAGCTATTAAATATTTAATTAAATGACATTAAAATTCTTTTTTCAGCTCCACATAATTTTGTCTGTGTTATTCCTGAATGCTTCAGCAATCAAATGCATGGCCCAGGGTTTAGAGTGAGGTCACTGTGTAGGACATGAGAGCCTATCCAATAAGTCCCGCACAGATTTATCTTCCACACTCACCACCTGCCATGCAGACATAATTTTGGAGAAGTTTTCTTGCCTGGAAGGCTCTTTGCTGAAGAGAAAGAATGTTTAGCGCAGTACTCTCTTGCTTCTTTCAATTCAGGGCTAACTATGTGGCACCAGTCTCAGATCAGTACTTGCCCTCTGTTAAAGTTTCACACGTCCAGAAGCTTGATCAAGTGATTCAAGTGTTGAAGACCTCTCAAAGCTAGGAAAAAACCTCACTATTTAGGCCAAACTGAATTTGCTGGCACAACAATACAGACAGAGTGAAGGCAAGAGCTCAGGAAAGCCAAGCTTGAAGCTACTGCTCCGAGGAGGTAGGAAATAGAAGTTTCGTGACTGCTTGTGCCCTCTCCCCACCAGTATAACTCGATCATGGCTCTGAGGCAGGCAACACAAGCAGTGGGGCAGTGGCCATTTTACTGACCTGCTAGAGCCCTGCTGCCCTGTGCAGCAGTGTCCTTTTCCAGCACATAAAGCTGTCCCAGTGCCTCACCAGTTTTTGAGGCAGCAACACATTCAGGCTAGTTGTTCTTGAGAAGCCGAGATCTCTTTCCCATGTTTTGCTGTGCCTCTGTTTTGCATCTTACACTTCACTCCTGTAGTTCTTCTCTTTGTTTCCCTGTTTTGCTCGTCACCTCTCATTTTTCAGATGTTTACCTACATTTTGTTTTCTTCTCTGATTTTCTGCTTTTCACTCACCATGGTGCCAGATCTGTTTCTCTTGCAGTTGCTTTGCCTCTCATTTCCCAGAATATCTCTGTTCAGTCAAAAGGCACAAAAGCCCATTTAGGTCAATAAGATGATATTTAAGAACCAGATAGAGATACCTTTCTTCTCATTACAATTTCAGTACCTTTCTCAATAACTTTCTTTCCTGTTACAATGTCCCCTTAAAGCAAGAAGTGTCACTGAGCCCATTTTGCTGCTGAAAAAACTGGGGCACCAAAAGATCTACTTTTTTTTTTTTTTTTCATCAAGAGCCACAGGATACAAAGGAATCTGTAACCATTGCAAACCTAAATCCTTACCTTTCAAAACCCAGTTTCAAACATACACTTCCCCAGCGCCTTTTGGTTCCTCCCAACACTAACACCTTCTGTGGACTTCTGTCTGAGGGTGGTGGCAGGTGTGAGCTATAAAACATTCTCAGGGCCAGCACAAATATGCTTGCCCATGTCACTTGTTCTCACTCATCCATTCCCATCTTTCTCCTTTCTTGGCTTATATAATAAAATACAAGCTGTCATTTAGCACCTTCACATAATTAGGTCTTTTAATCTTTTCTCATTAATCAACTCTTCAGCACATTAATCTGTTTGGTTACCCTTTTCTCAGTTTATTCTGATTTGTTGACATCTTTCTCTTACTCAAATACTGCCAGTCTCCAACTGCTGATTCGTAAAAGTGACTCCAGATCCTGATGAATGCTTTTGTCACTTATTGACCAGACTACTTAAATGCTTGTTAGTGTGGACCCCAGTGAATCATTGACTGCAGCTAGTTTACAGCATAGTATGCGTCTAGGTGTACCAGGAAGGTCACACCTTACTCAGTTTTTCCACTGCATCCATAACACAATGCCGAGTTATCAATACTGCTTTCAGCTTTTGGCATCCTCAAAAGCAAATAGTATATTTCACTGAACTTGAGCTGCATTGCTTCAACAGCTTTCTATATTCTTAATCAGGTGGGTATTCAGTTTGCTTTAAGTGTCATCTTCCATTAATAAATAGTGTTATGGCTCTTGCCAGTTATGCTGTTTGCTTGGAGAATACCTCTCCCATTGTCATCTGCAATTCTTAATCAAAATGTAAAAACAAATTAAAGTACGTCATGTTTTATGCTGCAGTTAATTGTCCCCAGTGGCTGGTTTTAATAGTACATTATAAAGTAAAATATTCTCAAACATTTTTGTCAAGGGACTCTGTCATTTCATTTTTATTTTGTTTTAATTTTTGCAGCAGAGCCACACAAGTGGATGCAGCATACAGTCTGTCAGCCCACTAAAGACGTACAGAAAGGGACTATTACTTCCCTGTGCTGTGACAGTGTGTAATTCAGAGCTGCATAAGCTTTTCCTTATTGCTATATTGCATTGCATTTCCCAGTCTAATTTTCTTCAGCCTTCTGCTGTTCTCATACTCTAGCTTTGCATAACTTTTCAAAGTTTATTAACCATTTCCATCATGCCGTACATTGATTTCTATCATTAGAGTTAGCCTTCTCAAGCATAGCCATATGTGTTATGAATAGCTATATTTCTCATGCTTGTATCATTACTAATCTGTCTAAACTGCATTTTATTAGTTATTGTAATGTTTACACAAATGCGACAGCTTACATTGTCCTTGATCCATGCTATATATAATGCTTATAAGCACAAAAGCAATTACGTTATCATTATGTTAATACGTAACTATATACTTAGCAAAAAGAAATAACTGTCAAGAAGGAGAAACAGAAAATGTGTGGGTTTTTAACATGCACAGTGATTGTGGCATGTAAGATAAGAATTAGGCAAGGTGCCAACTCTAACCTAATGCACGTTCAGGTTAATGAGAGATTAAGGGTCTAGAATAATGGCATTCTTAAATTATAATATATTCTTATCTTGTTTCTCCACAAAAATTCAGAAAGAACTTCCAAATCTCATGGAAGCTCAGTGTGTGTCCATTAACATAGTAATATGGTTTTTCATTGGAGCACATCTCTAAGTATTTGCAAACCATGACTTACAAATAGGAGGTTTATTGGATTTCCAGAACCTTGTGAAATCTCCTTTGGTAGATAATAAAGCCAAATGAATACATTTCCATAGGAACTTGTCTAATGTGATTACATTTGTGTCCAGAAATATGAGACTATTAGGGATTTAGACTGTCTGGAGCATCAGCTATCTTGCTTCGTGTGTTTCTCTCAACCTGCTGGAAGTTTTCAAGATAAGAACATGACCCATTCGTGAGCTGTCACACCATCTGACAAATGGCAGTGAGGGTGCACCTGGAAATATGACACTTTTGGCCAATGGTGACTTTGTAGTGAATTAGGATGATTTTGCAACGGCTTGCCCATCTTTTTTTAAAGAAAGCTAGCTGTACCAAGCATTTCCTATCAATCACTTACACAACTGTAATAAAGGTCTGAATTCAGCTTCAATCTTTTTGACAGAGTGATTTAATAAGTAGTCCCTTAACATCAATAGTGAAATTTCTGCTTGGAAATGTAGGAGATGAATATAACTTTTTGCAGATAGAACAGGTCTCTTGATTTACTGTAATCACATGATTTGTTTGTATGCGTTCGTGTTTCCCGTCCTAGCTTCCTCTCAAGAAATGTTATGCCTCTTCCCCTAGATGGATATATTGTGATGACCATTAATTTGCTCAAAACCCACCTGTTTCTGACAGATTAAATGTACTTTCTGCTTCAAGACTGGGCTCCTTCCGCAGGATACTCCCATGACAGTTCTGCTGGGTTGAGGTGACCAGGAGCTGCTCTCCAGGCTTCCCTGGCCATCAGCAGGCTGCCTGGCTTTCCTTCTTCAGGCTTGGGCACAGATGACTCTGTTACAGGGATGAAACCTCATCACCAAGCTGCCTAAATATCTGTCAATGCCCTGTCATCTCATAACATATCTCAGCTATATATCAACTGGAGTTGGAGAGGCTACATTTCCCTTTTCTGAGGCATGTGGCTGATGTGTAAACACAACATACAGTATTTGCATATGCTCTTGAAACAGCATTGCTCTGTGTTTAACAGTGTTGGGTTCTTTTATAGAAGATTCAGGCAGCGTTAGAGCGTAGATTCAGCAGGTATTGGAGTATAGTATTAATTACACACAGTGGAACTTTTATCTGTATCACAGGGTGCTTCTAAGCTCGTAAGGTTCACATAAGGCCTCCTCCGTGCCCCAAGATATGTATTTTGTGTCAGGAAGTGGCACTAATTGCTTGTAAGTAGGGAACAAGCTAAATTGGCTGAAGTATATCAATCAATATGAAAGCACTGGCTAAAACTATTAAGAGAGATGCACTACATCTTACATGAAGAGAAATGATTGTGCAGCCCCAAGAGATGCAATGAAATATTACTCCTATTTGATTATTTCCTCCCTGCCTGAAAGACATGGTGTTGAGGATACCAATGTGAGTCACAGTTAACTTTCAGAATATCATTAATCCCTTTGTTCTTCATCAAGTCATGCATGCTATTGATGCTTGAGATGATGAAAGGAGTATTACTTCACAAGACCCTGAACTTGTTACACTTCTTGCTTTTACAAAGGGCTAAATAGAATTGCATCAGAACCACAAAACCTGTAGATTGCTCCAAAAAGACATATTTTTACCAAAGCACTTTCTATGCCTAGTAGCATAATCTGTAGTGGACTTATTGTTGACACAGCTCTGGATATTTATATTCCTTCTGAAACAGCACGACACGATTCTGAATGTCGTGCAGAGCTTGACAATAGGATTGCTACTGAAGGAAAGAGAACTGGTTCTGAACTGTGCTCTGAATTTCAATATGCACACAACTTTCACGTGATGGCTGAGGGGAAACGAGAAATGACTTGCTTTTGTTAGTTCAGTTGAATTCTAGGGAGCATTTTTTTCATCTTTTATTGATTAGTGCCCAGTATCGCCCAGATAACTCATTCTTAAAAGAATGTTTAAGTGAATTTGTAGTCATGATGGTAGCATGCAGTCTGGTTTTAAGGCTCCATTCTTGGAATAAGAAATGTTTCCATTTATTCAGTATAATTCAGCAGGAAGTTATATCACAGTTTTTAATTCTATTTTTATTTCTGTCACTTGAGGTGTTTGGAATGTGCAACATATATGTTACTTAGGTACATTACTTTGAAATGTATTTTAGTACACAGGCAAGCATGTTTTCCAGATGGATATATTAGACACATTGGTTCCAGTACCCCAGATATGCATCCGGCTTGCACCACTGTGGGTAAGATGTTATTGCTTGAAATGGCTTCCTGTACATACTGTCTTTTCATGTTATACCCACTTTTAGCAAGAATCTATCCCTGGGAACAAATGGTGGAAGGGCTGTTAAAGTCTCCTTATGCTGTACAATATCACAGTTCCTCCAGCATAACTGCTGCTGGGATGAGCTCAGAGCCAAATACGGTCAGTGTAACTGAGGAGAAAATGTTTAAGCTGCTCTCACGCTAAGAACCAAGGTGCTTAGAGTCTGCCCTCCAGAATGCATATGCGCTCTTGCATAGCTTCAGCACACGAGGCTCCCAGCCCACCAGAAGGTTTTTTTAATCCCGGTCTCCACTTCCTTTTCTAGGACAAGATCCATATGTTGAGGTCGTGCTGCTCACGCACTCATGAATATGAAGAGGACAAGTTTGCTACTAAGAGAACCAAAAAGGACAAATCAGTGAGTATGTCTCAGAGACGGATTTGGTGGTGTTCTCCTTTCACTGTGCACCACTAGGCAGGATCAAAATCCAACTTCTGTTTGCCTTCTGGGAACCCGCATTATCCAGAGCTGTCAAAGCCACATCCTTTCTGCCTTTCCGAAAACCCTCTCTGCAAGGCAGATGGTGGGCCAGGAAGGAAAAGGAAACCTCATCTGCCATGCAGGCCTTTGTTTTTGGAGTTGGGAAGAGTCTGAAAGCTCCTCAGTGGGTATAACTTGACAGACCTCCCCACTATGCTGAGACACTGGCCAGGGCAAGGCTGGCACGGCGAGAAGCACTGTAGCTGGCGCTTACTACAGCCCAGTTCTGACAAATCAGGAGAGAAACAGATGTGTCACGTCCCTGATTTATTTTAGTTTACTACTGAAATGAAAGACACTGAATTGAAATGAAAGATGCTGAACTGTGAGGAACATTGTAGTCATAGTAATGATGAACAGCACAAGTGCAGGTGAGCATGTATTTTATTAGAAAACTATTGCTGTACATGTTCGTTATTTGCTGACTGACTCCTGTAAGCAATAAACACTCTTCTAAAATATCACTGTCTTGGTGGCAGGCTTTTTCTACGTTATTTTAAGCTGAAAAGGCTTAAATCTGAAGAATCTCACCTCCGTCAGCACTTATGCGGACTTAGCTTTATGTTTTTCAAAAAGATGATCAGGAGAAACATCTGTTTCCTTTAAGTATTTATATGCTGAGTTGAAAAGCAGCTTACAAGTACCTATAATACATAGCTAACAAGCCCATCTAATTCTATCTAATTCTATCATATGCACTTGGACGTTTAAGAAGAAAACAATATGGCTGATTTGCTTCCGTTGTTCTAAAGACTATTGTGAGAGAAACGGGAAAAGTCTCCTATTAATTTACGCTACCTGGGGGAATGATATTGTGAGATGTCTTCACAGGAACTAGAAGTAAGATAAATATTTAATAAACTCTTGTTGTTCACAAAGTTCTTATTTTTATGGCTAGACAAATGAGCATAAATTTCTAACATGTGTCCTGGTTTTGGCTGGAACATTTAATTTCTATCTAGTAGCTGGTGCATGCTATGATTTGTATTTAGTATGAAAATAAAGTTGATAACACACTGATGTTTTATTTGTTGATGAGTAAGGCCTACTCTAAGTGAAGGGCAATTCAATTTCCCATACTCTGCCAGTGAGGAGGGGCACGGGAAGCTGGCAGGAAGCAGAGACAGGACACCAGACCCAAACTGGCCAAAAGGGTGTTCCAAACCACAGCACGTCATGCCCAGTGCATAAACTGGGGGGAGCTGGCTAGGATGCATTGATCGCTGCTCAGGTCAGGCTGAGTATCAGGCAGCGTGTGGTAAGCAATTGCGTTGCGCATCACTTGTGTTTTTCCTCTGTTTTTTTCCTTTCTCTCTCTCTTCCACTCCTTTTTATTACTTTATTAATATTATCATTATTGTTGTTGTTGTTGTTATTGTTATATTGTACTTTATTTTAGTCACCAAACTGTTATCTCAACCTGCAGGTTTTACTTTTTCTGATTCTCCTCACCATCCCAACAGAGGCGGTCTGGGGGAGTGAGCAAGTGGCTGCATGGTATTTAGTTGCCAGCTGGGGTTAAACTGCAACATGTTTAAAAGGCACTTTTCCACTAGGGAAGAGAAAATAATCCAGCAGGACAACAGCATGATGTTGCTATTTCAAATGTTTTATTACCAGTTTGAGGTATCTGACTAATGACATATAGCGAGAGCTTTGTTAGGGAATAGAACATCATTTTAATATTACAAATAATGTATTAGACAAAGAAATGTAATATGAAATTAAGAGAAATGTAATATGAAGGTATAAATATAAGTACTTATTTTGTATATGCTCTAACATATATTTACAAATCTATTGACTCATGTCATAGTTTAAACCAGCTGGCAACTAAGTAGCAGAGAGACACTGGCTCACCTCCCACTGCCTCTGGTGGGATGAGGAAGAGAATCAGATAAAGGTAAAACCCATGAGTTGAGGTGACAACAGTTTCATAATTGAAATAAAATATAATAATAATAACTGTAATGAAAAGTTACACAACAAAGGAGAGAGAGAGAGGAATAAAAGCCTATAAACACAAGCA
The DNA here is from genome assembly GCF_037157495.1 of Lathamus discolor. Classification (NCBI taxonomy): domain Eukaryota; kingdom Metazoa; phylum Chordata; class Aves; order Psittaciformes; family Psittacidae; genus Lathamus; species Lathamus discolor. Next base: position 96,845,189 of record NC_088885.1, on the reverse strand, counting down.
ATGCACAATACAATTGTTCACCACACGCTGACTGATACCAAGCCTGACAGGAGCAGTGATCAGTGGCTCCTGGCCAGCTTCCCACAGTTTATATACTGGGCATGACGTGCTGTAGTATGGAATACCCCTTTGGCTAGTTTGGGTCAGGGGTCCTGTCTCCGCTTCCTCCCGGCTTCCTGTGCCCCTCCTCACTGTCAGCGCATGAGACAGAAGTCCTTGATCAGGGTAAGTGCTACTGAACAACAACCAAAACATCAGTGTGTTACCAGCATTGTTCTCAAGACTAAAGCCAAAACACTGCACTGCAGCAGCTACTAGGAAGAAAATTAACACTATCTCAGCTAAAGTAAGGACAATTCGTAAGATAGAAAAGGCCAGTCTTGTCTAGAAATATCCTGGTGCTCCAAAGAGCCCAGCAGGTAAGCAGTTTCCAAATCTGGGCTTTCTGGAAAACCTGTCTGCCTATTTTCATATCTAAATGTCAATAGCTTACTGAACTCTACTGAAAAATCCAGTGCTTAGAGTCTGCTTCAGTTATGTTTAAAATAAAAGCGGTGACAAAGACTGTTCTAACTAGCAGAGAAATACAACTTCTGTTGCAGCATCTTCCCACCACCTTTCAATTGGTCCTAATTTGGGTACACTAATTTATTCTGGGTAGTAACGTTCCAATTATGCTTTCAGCACAGCAGCATTTTCTTTTGAAGTGAATCAGCAAGCTCAGTTGTGTTATTCTAAACTCTGCATGCTAAGGCAAGAAGTGGTGATACCTTCATCTCAAAAAAACAGCATTTCTCTGTTATAAAATGTCTTGCAGCAATATTTTAAGTAACTGTGTGGTTTCTTCATGGTTTACTATTTGGCACCAGGGTTGTCCTTGAGTCAAAAAGCCAGGAACTTTTTTGCTGGGTGTATGAAAACCAGAAAAGGGCAAGTTAACAACTTCCAGGCCCTGCCACTTCCAAGTGTGATTTGTTTCGTCTGACCTGAAAAACAGGCATAACCTCTTAAAATGCCAAAAAAACCCATGCCTATGCTGCTCCAACATTTCAAGATAGCATTGCGTATGGAGGAGGAAGAAACGCCGATCAACCAGCCACTCTTCTGTCCCTTCAGATCACCAGAATACCCCTTGGTTGATGGGGGATGTGCCCTGAGCTTTCTGTGCACAATGTACCTGATCACAGAGCACACAGCAGTGCACACGCTTTCCTAAAGGTACATCTGTAGTTGGAAGGATTAAAACTTGGCAATGAATTTGCCAGTGTGTACAGAGAGCAGATCTGTAGAGCAGTTGGTTCTGAGGACCAACCTCAGAATCTGTACCTGCAATACACATTTGAGGATGTCCCCCTTCAGCCAGGTTAAAGTTGGTCCAATGAGCTGCACGCATACTGGCATCTCGATTGCACCTTCTAGTTTAGTTTCATGAGAAAGGAACCAAATTTGTGCGTTCAGGGACCCCGCTGTAGTGTGAATCAAAACACGATCATTAAGGAGGACTGGGAAATGCACTCTGGGGCTGCACTACTGATCTGGACTCAAGGTAGATAAAATCAAAAGACAGTAAGTGGCTGTGTTTTCTGTGTTTGAAAGGTATAATTTCTCTCCAGGGAGTTTTACTGTGTTCTTGTCTGCAGGAGTGTGCTTCCAGGAGGAAGATGATGAAAATCCAATGCTGGGTAAAGAACTGTGGCTCTGGTGCGTTGCTGTGGTTCCTCAGGTGAACTGAAGTGCTTGGGAAGTGTCAAGGAGAAACGAAGAGAAGTCTAACCCATTGATATTTACAAATATTACACCTTAAATTATATCAGTCTGAATGTTTGCTTTACTTATTATTTGTTAGTAATACAGGGTATGAACTCACAGAAAGCAAATGGGAGACTTCTGAGCTTTGCTCTGTTTCTAAGGCAATGGCAGGAAAGGGATGGTGTGCTGCTATGTGTTTACAGAACACTGTTAACTCCTGCACCCTTACTGATCACCTTATAATGTTGAATTGTGTATCATACTTGTATCTTTTATCTTTTAAAGAGTTGTTCTATAAGGTCTAATTACGACATTTCCATGGAAGCCAAAGCCCAGCTGACCGAAGTGCAAATATGTGGCTGCTGTGGCCCAATCATCCTTTGATTTTGAACTACCTAGCCCAACGTCCCTCAAGCCAAGACCCAGCCCCGAGAAGATCACACAGGCACATCCCTGTCAGAAACGAATAGCGACTAGAGAGCTAACATTTATCAGTCACCATGAAAAGTGTACCTGAAATAGAAGTTCCCTTTTACTTGAAGCAAAAGGTTTCACAGCCCAATGAAACACCTCACTAATGACTGCAGCTAATATTGTGAGCTGCTATTTATGCAAGGTACTAATAACTAGTCAGACTACAAAATACATGTATGCTTGAAAGATCTGCTCATACAGGGACTGGATGACAGAAAACCAGACACACACCCCCTTCGTAACATTTATTTTTCCATTTGCCTGTATAGGATTGTTCCTTTCTTTAACTTTCCCTCTTTCCCTCCCTCTGCCCTTGAATTTTTTCCGCTGTTGGGTTCAAATGCTGAAGTCTATTTATTAATAATCTTATCATGGCACTTTGGGACAGAGGCATGGCCTTTCATTCAAGCACTTGGAAAACAACATGAAAACACTTCAAGCAGAAATCAATCTCCTGTTTTTACTGCTTTTAGGGTGGTCTTGGCCTTTCAGGGTTTTAGCAGAGCGCTGCCTGCAACTGCCACACAGTTTAGCAGTTCTCCCTTCATGATGGCAGTATCACATCTGAGCTGGTTTTAACCTGTGCTTAACTTTTTGGGCGGTACATTACCACACAAATAAAAAGATCTGAGCTCTGTTTTAACAAAATACCTACGGGATGACAAAATCCTGCCGGTGCTCAGGATGATCCATCTTTTCCCCGACATATTAACTGTTCTCAGACGTATGCCAGGCTATAATACGAATGTAAATGTTTCTCTGGTACCAGCTTCTGAAAGAGCTTTTGAAGGTTGACTTTTCTGAGCAGATTTGAACTTTATTAGGTGTTTATATAGGAGCTGCATAAGTTATTTAATACCTGTGTTAAGGTAACTTGAATTTCACTTATCAGCTTCAGGTAATTTTAAGTTTTACTTACTGCTCGAAGGATACTTGGGCTATAATGTGCAAGTTAAAAACACAGCAAGACTAATAAATAATAAGTATTATTATTATGCTGAAAGGAGTGCAAGGGAGGAGGTGCTCCAGGTGCCTGAGCAGAGACTCCTCTACAGCCCCTGCAGAAGACCATGCTGAAGCAGTCCACCCTGCAGCTCCGAGTACACCACACGACAGCAGGTGAATGCTTCCTGTAAGAGCTGTGACCCATGGAGAGCCCACACAGGAGCAGGTGTATCCTGAAGGACTGTAGCCCATGAAGGGACTCAGGCTGGAGCAGGGGAACAGCTTGAGGAGGAAGGAATGGTGGAGAGGAGCTGTTACGGACTGACCGCAGCCCCCATTCTCCATCTTCTACACCACTCAGGGTTGGGGTGGGGTATAGGAGTTGGGGGTGAAGGAGCAAAGTTGACCCTGGAAAGAAGGGGAAGGCATTTTAGCTTTTGCCTTTGTTTGCCACCATTAAAAGCTATTTTAATTTGCAATTAAACTACTCTTCCCCAAGTTTTCTGTTTTGCATGTGAGGATAACCGGTATGTGATCTCCCTGTCCTTATTTCAACAGATCAGCTATTTCAATCTATTTCCCCCCATCCTCTTGAGGAGGGGAAGCAAGAAAGCTGCTGTCTGGGTGACTAGAAACCTGCCAAGGTCCACCCACACAAGCAGCAAGCATCCCAGTCCAAATAGAAGGGGGCAATCAGAAAAGTTCTAGGAAGCTGAGAGCTAAATCATGTACTGTCAGAAAGCTGATGACTTCTGAGTTCATGGGAGTTTGATGTTGCCTTGAGCCTATGACTGGAAATAGAGACACTCTGTATAATCCAGCCTCTGATAGCTGCAGAGCACATGATGTATTTTAAGGTGAAATAGAGAATATTTTTAAGTCTACCAGCTGAAGCTCAGTTGAAAGGTTTAGTGCTAGTTATAATAAGCATTTTGAAAAGTCTTGGGGGAAACACTTTCAAAAGCCTTTGGCAGGATGTTTCCATTCCTCTATGACAGAAGGGCTCAGTAGTGTTTGACAAGCTGTTTGTGACTTAGTACAAAATTCAGGAGCAATCCCTGCGCCTGGACTGCATGGACATGACTGGCAGCTGGGCAGAGCTGGAGCAGAGGTTGCTCAGTAAATCCTCAGCAGCATGAGGAAGCAGGCCAGGAAGCATCAGACCCTCCAGGATACCAAGCCGCATACCAAGCCCACCACTATTCCTCAACAGGTATCTCGGAAGCCACTTCTGTTTGTAAACTGCATTTTCTGCACCTCACCATTCCCAAGTAAGCAGTATATGTCCTGCAATTGCTGCCCTTGTTCCAAGGCCTCAGAAGATTCAGACTCAGACTTTAATTACTGCATACACAAAATGTGTTTGCATTTGTTTGCTTACTTGACAGCGTTGCAGCCATGCTGGAAACCTCGCTTTTACATCGGCTGGATACTTCTGAATCCTCAATGCTGACTCAGAAAAATTGCAGTTCTTGCGCATGAGTCATCATCAATTTCACCATTTTAGATCAAAGAAAACAAAATCATCTGGATTTTGTGGCTTCTGTGGCTTACAGAGTTACCATAAATCTGAAGTCAGTTTGTGCACATACTGAAAGAAAATTGTATGGGTTTCTGAGGATTCTAGGTCATATGAAGTGCAATTTTTCTATAGCTGTTTCCATCTTTATATTTCAAAAGCTGATATTTGTGTCTACTTAGATTGGTATGCCTTTTCTTCACTTATATATGAAATGTCAGTTGTCTCTGCTTTCAGTGGAAACAAAGTTATGAAAATTTCTGCGGAGTGACACATACGACATTGTACGAAGAATCTCCTTCTCGTCTTGTCTAAAACTATCCGCTAATCTGAAAATAAGACACATATTGTACCTTCTTAACTGAAACATAGCTACACAAACGCATTCTATATTCAGGGAGGTAATCAAGTGCTCCTAGCTACATGCAATATTGTACATATTTTGAAGCTACAGCTTACAGTCAGAGACACTATCCATCTTAACAGATGAGAAAGTAGTCCGAAATCATAAAAAGTGTGAGAATGTTATTGATATCTGAGGTTAAACTTTGATCACAGCCAATTGTTTCACAATGACAGTGGTCTTCTCACATATTTCCTAAATAAAATCCTGTTAGGCAAGCAAGAACTAGAACAGAAAATAAACTCCCTCATGTTTCGATTCTATACCAGTATCCATTGTTGGTGCCACAATGTAACATTAGAATGAATTGTTCTTTAATGGATTTCATTGGAGAGAGAACTGTCATAAACACTTCCAGGTTTGGGTTGGGTTTTTTTGTTGTTGTTGTTGTTTTTTAGGGGGTGGTGGGTTGGTTGGTTTTTTTTTTTCTATTTACTTTGCATGAAATTCAGAATTTAAATACAGGAAATTTCATTGCATAGGTACACAAGTTGTTACTGACTGCCACTTAAGCTGCCTAAATCAAAACCCTAGCTTCCCCAGGCTCAGCTGGTAATTAGCACCAGAATTACACTTAAGCATACAGCTACACTGGTAATTTAGATCAATCCTGCAAACCATTTCACATGCTGTTAAGCTGTTTCTTTTCTGTGTCACTCCTTAGTTGTAATACACATAATTCTTCAGATTGCTGGACCAGAAAATTGTTTTAGTTTCTGCGAATTGTTCTAGTTTCTCCTTTCGACCCTGTCCCTGGTAAATGGGCAGAGGAGAGGAAGCAGGGTGCAAAGATTAAGTGTGATACCTGATAGTACCAGTTTACCAGTCATGTTGCACGTGATTATTTGGCTTCAAAACAGAGAAAGCTGTGTGGACACATGAAGAAAAAAACTTATCATGGTGACTGCCCAGGGGCATGTTCCTACCCTGGAGTAAATGTGATACGCCTTTATGAAGAGGCAAACCGTCTCCTGTTTAACATGAGGAAATAATGTGAACCAGGGTCACTGTCATGGAGCAGTTCATGCATAATAATTTCTTATCCTTCAGCAAGTTATTTCTGGATCTGCAGTTCCACCCCCCCACCACCCCACCCCCCCCCCCCCCCCCCGTACAGTAGCTGCTGATTCCCACAGATAGCGGGAACACCTCGTGTGGCAACTGGGTCCATCCTTACACCAGCACTTCTGTATGAGGCTATGAGGCAAAAGGCTTGAGGTGAATAGGGCAGGCTTTCTGTTTGCTGGCAAGTGGGAAGAAGATGGAACGGCTAAAGACACTTGAGTTTTCTCTGTGTAAAATGGAAGAGAAGGCCAAGAAGGCAGAAGTAGGCAGTAGATCATAAATCATAAAGGACCCTTGGTGCTTGGAAATGGTGGTGGTACCATGCAATTGGAAAACAGGGTTTGGAGGCTGGACAGCAGAGAAGTAAGGACTGGTATGGCTTGTGGAAGTCAGAGGGATTGGAAAGGGATAAGAGAGCTTCAGAGTTGGGATCAGAGCAGATGGTGTAACAGTGGGGTGTTTTCAAACACTTATGTAGAGGACTAACCAGCTGGACATAAAAGTAACTCAAAATCAGTCTGGCGTTCTCTACACACATTGCTTTTAGAAAACAGATCTTACATCTCTGCACAAAAATGGAGCAATGCAGACCTGTCCTGGTATGTGGAACACCAGTTGAAGGGGTCAGAATCCTCCATGCACTCTCCCATGCAGTGCAGCTGCCCAGCCTTGCTGCAGACTGCTCTGGAATGGGACCTTGCTCCCTTTTGTCTGTCTTTCTCACAGTTTTAACACTGCACAGATCACCTATCTACCAGGCCAAGGAGAATGTTCTCTTTGTGGAAAATGAGTTACATGCTGTCAGACAGAGGAGGGCACTGGTTTTCCAGCTCTCTTTTGTTGACTATAAAATCTATGGCATTTCCCCAGGTTTTGAATAAAAGAGAATGCACAACACCCTGCTTTTACAGCTCTCTGAAATAAAAGCCTGTTCTACACTTTTTTGTTTGTTACAGAAAGTGTTCAGGCACTTCAAATTAAGGTTAAAATGTTTGGGGTCAATGAAACCCCAAGTCCCTGCAGTCCAGTGTTAGGTTGGCTAAATGCTAACAATGGTGCTACTCAAGGGATTTCACTGTTCCCTATGAGCTAGATGAAGTGACTTTGAGTTTAGGCTTTTGAGCATCCTGATCTTAGATACCCCTATCTCTTCAAGGAAAGAAAACACGTTATGTGGAAGAGAGGATTTTGCAAATTTTTCTGGCCGACAATTAGGCATGTTAGTTCCCTAAGGAGCATCAGCAAGTAGTGTTCAACAGAGGGATGCCCTTAACCTGACAGTCCATGTAGATGCTAGACACCAAAGCCCCAAGTCTTCAGATAAGACTGGCTCTATTGCAGGCCAGGTGACTTTCAGACTTCATAACTGCTGTTGTATGAAAAATAGCCCCAAATATTTCAGATTTATAGACAATAATATTAGTACTTTAAAGAAGGAGAATCTTCACAATGAAAATGTCACTATTAACATTTTGAAAGAAAAAGAATTATGCACTTGAGAGAACTGAGTAGCCAGTAATAATGGCTTTATTAAAACTCTCAGCATGCTGAACTCACAGCTTAAGAAATGAGATTCCTGCCAGTGTTTAGAGACGTTGGAATTTTTTTATTAATACAAAAAATATTTTGTCTCCATATTAAATGATTAAAGAGGAAACCGGGCAGCCAGTGTAATGAAACTGCTAAGACAACTGTAAAACTCTTCAAGGAACAAATGCAGCCACTCTTTCACTGCTTGTTCTTCTACTGATGGCAAATGGGAGCTCCAAAGATCCTCAAAGAAAAAAAGAACACTTTTTTTTAACCTTAACTTATATGGAAATCCACAGTCTCATGCAATGACGTAGACTTTGCAGTTTGAGATCTAACACCAGATGCCTCATTTAGGACAAGACTGAATCTAATCTCTCAAAAGATGCCAGTTACACAGTGCACATATTTCCATATACTTTCAAACGCACAGCCCTTTTGAAGCCTCCTTTTGTCTTTAAAAGTATAGCCAGACCTTACGCATTTCCTGCCCAAGAATATTCTACATGAACATTTAAAAGTGCTGCATCTTGCTTTTCATTTCATACAATATGACAGTAAATGTAACAACCTGCTTTGGAGGCAATGGGAAGGTGCATGTCTGTGCAGTGGTGAGAACTTTCTGACAGCATGGCTGAGCTTTCATTTGCAACTAGCTTTACACAATTCCCATTTCTCTAAGATGTATGTGCATGGCATAGCAGTATAATAAATCTAACGTAGGCAAGCACAAAAGTACAATGTGTTTTCTCTTAACTATACTATTAATCATTACAGTCTCTGTTACATTGATAATGCAAAATAAAGTTCATTTTTTGAAGATTATCACCAGCCAACATATTCTTACAGATTTTTCTTTGCTAAACCTCCATACTTACAGGCTACATGTTTTAAAAAAGGGCCAAGGACTATTCTTTGGCCATGTAAGGTCAAATGACACAGCACGATCTGTCTCCAGATGACTCTCTCTACTCTCCTCAGACAGAATGGCTTTATCTGCACCACCCTGGGATGATACAGCACTGGTGAGGACCTTGAATACCGCACTCTGTTTTGCCTCCCCTCCTGGAAAGACATTGAGGTGCTGGAGCAGATCCAGAGAAGGGCAAAGAAGCTGGTGAAGGGTCTGGAACACAAGTGTGATTAGGAACGGCTGATGTAACTGGGAGTGTATAGTCTGTAGAAGAGAAGGCTTGGGGGGACCTTATCACTCTCTGCAACTACCTGAAAGGAGGCTGTAGTGAGGTAGTGGTCAGTCTCTTCTTTCAAGTAATAAGTGAAGGACAAGAGGTAACAGCCTCAGGCTGTGCCAGGGGAGGTTTAGGTTGGATATTAGGAAAAAATTCTTCACCAAAAGGGTTGTCAAGCATTGGAGCAGGCTGTCCGGGGAAGTGGTCACCATCCTTCGAAGTATTTAAGAGATATGCAGATGTGTTGCATCCCAACTAGAAGGAAGTGCAGCAGGAGGGCCAGGAGACTTCCTTGGATGGATAAGGAGCTGCTGAGGAAACTTCGAAGGAAAAGAGAGGATTATAAAAGGTGGAAGCAAGGACAGGCAGCCTGGGAAGAATACAGGGATGTTGTCCGGGAAGCTAGGGGCCAGGTTAGGAAGGCTAAGGCCCAGTTAGAATTAAACTTGGCTAGGGATGTGAAAGATAGCAGGAAGGGATTCTATGGGTATGTAGCGAATAAAAAACAGACTAAGGACAATGTAGTCCCCCTCCAGAAGCTATTGGGAGAACTGGCTACACAGGATTTGGAGAAGGCTGAGGTTCTGAATGACTTCTTTGCCTCAGTCTTCACTGCAAAGGCTCTGACCACACCAACCAAGTCTTGGAAGGCAGACGCAGTGACTGTGAGAATGAAGACCTTGGGCCCACTGTAGGAGAGGATCTGGTTCGAGACCATCTTAAAAACCTGAATGTACACAAGTCCACGGGACCTGATGGAATCCATCCACGGGTCCTGAAGGAGCTGGCGAATGAAGTTGCTAAGCCACTGGCCATCGTATTTGAAAAATCATGGCAGTCAGGTGAAGCTCCTGACAACTGGAAAAAGGGAAATATAACCCCCATTTTCAAGAAGGGGAAAATGGATGACCAGGGAACTACAGACCAGTCAGTCTCACCTCTGTGCCTGGCAAAATCTTGGAGCACATTCTGCTGGAAGGCATGCTAAGGCACATGAAAAACAACAAGGTGTTTGGTGACAGCCAGCATGGCTTCACTAAGGGAAATTCCTGCCTGACCAATTTGGTGGCCTTCTATGATGGGGCTGCGGAACTGATGGACAGGGGTAGAGCAGTTGATGTCATCTACCTGGACTTGTGCAAAGCGTTCGACACTGTCCCACACAACATCCTTCTCTCTAAATTGGAGAGATATCAATTTGATGGATGGACCACTCGGTGGATAAAGAACTGGCTGGATGGTGGCACACAAAGAGTTGTGGTCAATGGCTGGATGTCTGGCTGCAGACCAGTAACGAGTGGTGTCCCTCAGGGATCGGTGCTGGGACCGGTCTTGTTCAACATCTTTGTCGGTGACATGGACAGTGGGATTGAGTGCGCCCTCAGCAAGTTTGCCAATGACACCAAGCTGTGTGGTCCGGTTGATGAGCTGGAGGGAAGGGATGCCATCCAGAGGGACCTTGACACGCTTGTGAGGTGGGCTGATGCCAACCTTATGAAGTTCAGCCATGACAAGTGCAAGGTCCTACACCTGGGTCAGAGCAATCCCAGGCTGGGCATAGAAGAGATTCAGGGCGGCCCTGCAGAGAAGGACTTGGGGGTGCTGGTCGATGAGAAAATGAACATGAACCAGCAGTGTGCGCTTGCAGCCCAGAAAGCCAACCGTATCCTGGGCTGCATCAAAAGCAGCGTGACCAGCAGGTCGAAGGAGGTGATCCTGCCCCTCTACTCTGCTCTTGTGAGACCTCACCTGGAGTATTGTGTGCAGTTCTGGTGTCCTCAACATAAAAAGGACATGGAACTGCTGGAACAAGTGCAGAGGAGGGCCACGAGGATGATCAGGGGACTGGAGCACCTCCCATATGAAGACAGGCTGAGAAAGTTGGGGCTGTTCAGCCTGGAGAAGAGAAAGCTGCGTGGGGACCTCAGAGCAGCCTTCCAGTACCTGAAGGCGGCCTATAGGGATGCTGGGGAGGGAATCTTCATTAAGGGACTGTAGTGACAGGACAAGGGGTAACGGGCTCATACTTAAACAGGGGAAGTTTAGATTGGCTGTAAGGAAGAAATTCTTTCCTGTTAGGGTGGTGAGACACTGGAATCGGTTGCCCAGGGAGGTTGTGAATGCTCCATCCCTGGCAGTGTTCAAGGCCAGGTTGGATGAAGCCTTGTGTGGGATGGTTTAGTGTGAGGTGTCCCTGCCCATGGCAGGGGGGTTGGAACTAGATGATCTTGAGGTCCTTTCCAACCCTAACTATTCTATGATTCTATGACCACTTGGGGATTTGGTTTAGTGCTATGTTAATGGTTGGCATCAATGATCTTCAAGGTCCTTTCAAACCTAAGTGATTCTATGATCCCTTCTAATGCTTCATCCTGAATATTTAGCACATATCTATGCAATGCTTTTTTCTCTAATTTGTGAATGAGTTTCTATTGCTGTGAACTTGGATCAGACTAGGTTGAAATGTTATATTTCCATGTTCTTTTCTGTACTTTAGTCACCCTAAGGCAGACTTGCCTGTCTAATATTGATCTAGTATTTATGGTGCTGCAAGGTATTATGGCTTATATGGTAAGGAATTTAGGTTGAACACACTTGTTTCACTTCATCTGCAGTCCATTCATACTCCAAAACTGCCAGTAACAACAAACTGTACATGAGCTTTGAACTTCA